>NW_027422591.1:320473-342973 GCF_048934315.1 Petromyzon marinus
TTGACACCGCTGGTACCAGTCATCGGCAAGTCCACTCAGCTCCACGTCCTCCTGTACCACGTCACTCCATCTCTTCTCTAGCCCGTGCCGCGCCCGTTTAGCCCCCTCGATCCGGCCGAACAAAAGCTGTTTGGGCATGCGGTGGCTGGGCACGCGGGCTACATGACCCAGCCATCGCAGCCTTGCCTGCCGGAGACGTTGTGGGGGGCTTAGCGCCGATTTTGGAATTGCTCAAATCCACCGCAGCGTTACCGTCTGGCACCACCTCGGAGGTGTAGGGGGTTCACCTCCACCGCCGTCACGTGCACACGAAGGCAAAGGTCCCCCGTGTAGCCTCTACAGACTGCTGGGGCAAGTGTTGTTGGTAGCGAGTAGCAGCAGCAGCTTGAAGGTAGACACAGACAAAGAAACTCCGTGTAGCCTCTACAGACTGTAGGGGCAAGTGCTGTTAGTAGCGAGTAGCAGCAGCACTTGTGAAGGTAGACACAGACAAAGGTCCCCCGTGTAGCCTCGACAGACTGCTGGGGCAAGTGCTGTTAGTAGCGAGTAGCAGCAGCTACCTATGAAGGTAGACACAGACAAAGGTCCCCCGTGTAGCCTCTACAGACTGCTGGGGCAAGTGCTGTTAGTAACGAGTAGCAGCACCTATGAAGGTAGACACAGACAAAGGTCCCCCGTGTAGCCTCAACAGACTGCTGGGGCAAGTGCTGTTAGTAGCGAGCAGCAGCAGCTATGAAGGTAGACACAGACAAAGGTCCCCCGTGTAGCCTCTACAGACTGTAGGGGCAAGTGCTGTTAGCGAGTAGCAGCAGCACCTGTGAAGGTAGACACAGACAAAGGTCCCCCGTGTAGCCTCTACAGACTGTAGGGGCAAGTGCTGTTAGTAGCGAGTAGCAGCACCTATGAAGGTAGACACAGACAAAGATCCCCCGTGTAGCCTCTACAGACTGTAGGGGCAAGTGCTGTTAGTAGCGAGTAGCAGCAGCACCTGTGAAGGCTACCAGCGCTGTGGCACACGCGTGGGGGGGCTACCAGCACCACGCCCGGCCGCCTTTGTCTCCCACACCACCGCTACAGCAGGTAACTCATTTGAGGCTGAGTCGACCCAGGGGAGGCCCAGGACCGGTTCAGATAATCGTCACCGGTGTTGGCCGTGAGCGGGAATCGAACCCGGGTCGCCGGGTTCGTAGCGCAGCAGCATGGCGCTAACCGCTGCACCACCGCTCCCCCCACACACGCACGTGTCTGTTAAGGCTACACGGGCGCCTATGTGTGTGTGTGCGTGTGTGTGTGTGCATATGTGTGCGGTGTGTGTGCGCGTAGAGGATGGCGAGTGAGTACGCGTGTGTGCGGTGTGTGTGTGTGCGGTGTGTGTGTGTGTGTGTGGAGGATGGCGAGTGAGTACGTGTGTGTGCGGTGTGTTTGTGTGTGCGGTGTGTGTGTGCGGTGTGTGTGTGTGTGTGTAGAGGATGGCGAGTGAGTACGTTTGTGTGCGGTGTGTGTGTGTGCGTAGAGGATGGCGAGTGAGTATGTGTGTGTGCGGTGTGTGTGTGTGTGTGTAGAGGATGGCGAGTGAGTACGCGTGTGTGCGGTGTGCGGTGTGTGTGTGTGTGTGTAGAGGATGGCGAGTGAGTACGTGTGTGTGGTGTGTGTGTAGAGGATGGCGAGTGAGTACGTGTGTGTGCGGTGTGCGTGTGTGTGTGTGTGTAGAGGATGGCGAGTGAGTACGTGTGTGTGCGGTGTGCGTGTGTGTGTGTGTGTAGAGGATGGCGAGTGAGTACGCGTGTGTGTGTGTGTGCGTAGAGGATGGCGAGTGAGTACGAGTGTGTGCGGTGTGTGTGTGTGTGTAGAGGATGGCGAGTGAGTACGAGTGAGTACGTGTGTGTGCGGTGTGTGTGTAGAGGATGGCGAGTGAGTACGTGTGTGTGCGGTGTGTGTGTATGTGTGCGTAGAGGATGGCGAGTGAGTACGTGTGTGTGCGGTGTGTGTGTAGAGGATGGCGAGTGAGTACGTGTGTGTGTGTGTGCGGTGTGTGTGTGTGTGTGCGTAGAGGATGGCGAGTGAGTACGTGTGTGTGTGTGTGCGGTGTGTGTGTGTGTGTGCGTAGAGGATGGCGAGTGAGTACGTGTGTGTGCGGTGTGTGTGTGTGTGTGCGTAGAGGATGGCGAGTGAGTACGTGTGTGTGCGGTGTGTGTGTGTGTAGAGGATGGCGAGTGAGTACGTGTGTGTGCGGTGTGTGTGTGTTTAGAGGATGGCGAGTGAGTACGTGTGTGTGCGGTGTGTGTGTGTGTAGAGGATGGCGAGTGAGTACGCGTGTCCGTGCGTACAAGGGAAGCCCAAGGTGGCGTTCAGAGAGTCCATCCTGGCGCCCGTCCAGTGAGTAGTGCACCACACCCTGCACCACACCCTGCACCACACCCTGCACCACACCCTGAACTACACCCTGAACCACACCCTACACCACACACTACACCACATTCTACACCACACCCTGCACCACACCCTGCACCACACCCTGCACCACACTCTACACCACACCCTGCACCACACCCTACACCACACCCTACACCACACTCTACACCACACCCTGCACCACACTCTACACCACACTCTGCACCACACCCTGCACCACACTCTGCACCACACCCTACACCACACTCTACACCACACCTGCACCACACTCTACACTACACCCTGCACCACACCCTGCACCACACCCTGCACCACACCCTGCACCACACCCTGCACCACACCCTGCACCACACCCTGAACCACACCCTGCACCACACTGCAGCACTGCACTGCGTACCACGTGATGCCCTGTACACCATGCCAAACGTGGTGGTTATGGTTGACTGGTTATGGTTGTGGTTGACTGGTTATGGTTGATTGTGGTTATTATTGTGGTTATGATTGTGGTTATGGTTAATTGTGGCTATGATTGTGGTTATGGTTGATTGTGGCTGATTGTTGTTATGGTTGATTGTGGCTATGATTGTGGCTATGATTGTGGCTATGATTGTGGTTATGGTTGACTGGTCATGATTGTGGATATGGTCGATTGTGGTTATGATTGTGGCTATGATTGTAGATATGATTGTGGTTATGGTTGACTGTGGTTATGATTGTGGCTATGATTGTGGCTATGATTGTGGATATGGTTGATTGTGGCTATGATTGTGGATATGGTTGACTGTGGTTATGATTGTGGATATGGTTGATTGTGGCTATGATTGTGGTTATGGGTGATTGTGGCTATGATTGTGGTTATGGCTGACTGTGGCTATGATTGTGGATATAGTTGTGGTTATGATTGTGGCTATGATTGTGGATATGGTTGTGGCTATGATTGTGGATATGGTTGACTGTGGCTATGATTGTGGATATGGTTGATTGTGGCTATGATTGTGGCTATGGATGATTGTGGATATGGTTGTGGATATGATTGTGGATATGGTTGATTGTGGTTATGATTGTGGCTATGATTGTGGCTATGATTGATTGTGGATATGATTGTAGATATGGTTGATTGTGGTTATGATTGTAGATATGGTTGATTGTTGTGGTTGTAGCGAGTACATCCACAAGAAGCAGTCTGGCAGGTCAGTGTGATGATTGTGGTTGTGATTGTGGTTGTGATTGTGGCTGTGTTTGTGATTGTGGTTGATTGTGGGTGATTGTGGCTGTGATTGTGGGTGGTTGTGGCTGTGGTTGTGGCTGTGATTGTGGTTGTGATTGTGGTTGTGATTGTGGTTGTTGTGATTGTGGTTGCGATCGCAATAGCGGCGAGCTTCGAGGTTCATTGCGATGTTTGTGGGTGATTGTGGCTGTGATTGTGGTTGTGATTGTGGTTGATTGTGGTTGTGATTGTGGTTGTGATTGTTTGTGATTGTGGTTGCGATTGATTGTGGTTGTGGTTGATTGTGGTTGTGATTGTGGTTGTGATTGATTGTGGTTGTGATCGCGGTTGATTGTGATTGATGATTGTGGTTGCGATTGTGGTTGATTGTGATTGATTATGATTTGGCTGCGATTATGGTTGATGATTGCAGTTGATGATTGCGGTTGACGATTGCGGTTGATGATTGCGGTTGACGATTGCGGTTGACGATTGCGGTTGACGATTGCGGTTGACGATTGCGATTGTTGACGATTGTGGTTGATGATCGCGGTTGAAGATTGCGATTGTTGACGATTGTGATTGTTGATGATTGCGACCGCGGCCAGCTTCGAGTACACCCACAAGAAACAGTCTGGGGGTGCGGGGCAGTACGGCAAGGTGGTGGGCGAGGTGCAGCCGCTGCCGGCGGAGGACAACACTCGGCTCGAGTTCGCCGAGCGGCTCGTGGGCACCAACATCCCACGGCAGTTCGTGCCCGCGGTGGAGAAGGTGGGCACACGGGGGGGGGGGGAGGTGGGCACACGAGGGGGGGGGGGGAAGGTGGGCACACGAGGGGGGGGGGGAGGGGGGACACGGGGTGTGGGGGGAGACACGCGGGGAGACAGAGACACACGCAGGGGGACACGCGGGGGGAGACGCGGGGAGACAGAGACACAGGGACACACGTGGCATCGACGCCGTGCGTGCGTGTGCACGTGTGCGTGTGCGTGTGTGTGCGTGCGTGTGTGTGCACGTGTGTGTGTGCGTGTGTGTGTGCGTGCGGGTGGCTAAAGCACAGCAGGTTTGGCACAGTAAGGGGCACAGGTGGTGCATCAGCCAGTAGTCATCTCAGTCAGTCGACCCGTGGCACCTGCTGGGTCTGCCCCCGTGACCTCCTGCCAGCGGGCGTTCGACACTTTGCGTGGCGGCCTCAACGTGCACGTGGCCTGGCACAAGCGTCGTGGTGACGTCACCGCCGCTTAGTGGCAAATGGCGGTTGTTGTTGTTGTGACTAATGCGTCTGTCTCTCCCCTCCCCCGCTGCAGGGCTTCCGAGCGGCGTGTGAGAAGGGGCCTCTGTCTGGACACAAGATCTCCGGCCTGCGATTCGTCCTCACGGACGGCGCTCACCACGCCGTGGACTCGAGTGAATACGCCTTCATGCGTGCCGCTGAGGGTGCCGTCAAGCAGGGTCTGTCAACACCACCAACACAGAGTCCACCACCAACACCACCACCAACAACCCCAAAACACAGAGTCCACCACCAACACCACCACCAACACCACCAACACCACAGAGTCCAACATCAACACCACCACCAACACCACAGAGTCCAACACCAACAACACAGAGTCCACCAACACAGAGTCCACGGCGCTCACCACGCCGTGGACTCGAGTGAATGCGCCTTCATGCGTCCCGCTGAGGGTGCCGTCAGGCAGGGTCTGTCAACACCACCAACACAGAGTCCACCACCAACACCACCACCAACACACCAACACCACCACCAACACCACCACCAACACCACCACCAACACCACCACCAACACCACCAACACAGAGTCCACCACCAACACCACCACCAACACCACCAACAAAGAGTCCACCACCAACACCACCACCAACACCACCACCAACACACCAACACCACCACCAACACCACCACCAACACCACCACCAACACCACCACCAACACCACCAACACAGAGTCCACCACCAACACCACCACCAACAAAGAGTCCACCACCAACACCACCACCAACACCACCAACACAGAGTCCAACATCAACACCACCAACAGCACCACCGCAGAGTCCAACAACAACACCACCAACACACCAACACCACAGAGTCCACCACCAACACCACCACCAACACCACCACCAACACCACCAACACCGCAGAGAACAACAACAGCACCACCGCAGAGTCCAACAACAACAACAACAACACACCAACACCACAGAGTCCACCACCAACACCACCACCACCGCAGAGTCCACCAACACCAACAGCACCAACACCAACACAGAGTCCACCACCAACACCACAGAGTCCACCACCAACACCACCACCACAGAGTTGACCACCCCCCACATCACCCCGTGTCTCTCTCTCCCCCTGGTAGTGATGAGCGAGGCCAGCGTGGTGCTGCCCGTGATGGCGGTGGAGGTGAACGTGTCTCTCTCTCTCTCTCCCTGGTAGTGATGAACAAGGCCAGCGTGGTGCTGCCCGTGATGGAGGTGAACGTGTCTCTCTCTCTCCCTGGTAGTGATGAGCAAGGCCAGCGTGGTGCTGCTACAGCCCGTAATGGCGGTGGAGGTGAACGTGTCTCTCTCTCCCTGGTAGTGATGAACAAGGCCAGCGTGGTGCTGCTACAGCCCGTGATGGAGGTGAACGTGTCTCTCTCTCTCCCTGGTAGTGATGAACAAGGCCAGCGTGGTGCTGCTACAGCCCGTGATGGCGGTGGAGGTGAACGTGTCTCTCTCTCTCTCCCTGGTAGTGATGAGCGAGGCCAGCGTGGTGCTGCTACAGCCCGTGATGGCGGTGGAGGTGAACGTGTCTCTCTCTCTCTCCCCCTGGTAGTGATGAACAAGGCCAGCGTGGTGCTGCTACAGCCCGTGATGGCGGTGGAGGTGAACGTGTCTCTCTCTCTCCCCCTGGTAGTGATGAACAAGGCCAGCGTGGTGCTGCCCGTGATGGAGGTGGAGGTGAACGTGTCTCTCTCTCTCTCCCCCTGGTAGTGATGAACAAGGCCAGCGTGGTGCTGCCCGTGATGGAGGTGAACGTGTCTCTCTCTCCCCCTGGTAGTGATGAGTGAGGCCAGCGTGGTGCTGCTACAGCCCGTGATGGCGGTGGAGGTGAACGTGTCTCTCTCTCCCCCTGGTAGTGATGAGTGAGGCCAGCGTGGTGCTGCTACAGCCCGTGATGGCGGTGGAGGTGAACGTGTCTCTCTCTCTCCCCCTGGTAGTGATGAACAAGGCCAGCGTGGTGCTGCTACAGCCCGTGATGGAGGTGAACGTGTCTCTCTCTCTCCCTGGTAGTGATGAACAAGGCCAGCGTGGTGCTGCCCGTGATGGCGGTGGAGGTGAACGTGTCTCTCTCTCTCCCCCTGGTAGTGATGAACAAGGCCAGCGTGGTGCTGCTACAGCCCGTGATGGAGGTGAACGTGTCTCTCTCTCCCCCTGGTAGTGATGAGTGAGGCCAGCGTGGTGCTGCTACAGCCCGTGATGGCGGTGGAGGTGAACGTGTCTCTCTCTCTCCCCCTGGTAGTGATGAACAAGGCCAGCGTGGTGCTGCTACAGCCCGTGATGGAGGTGAACGTGTCTCTCTCTCTCTCTCCCTGGTAGTGATGAACAAGGCCAGCGTGGTGCTGCTACAGCCCGTGATGGCGGTGGAGGTGAACGTGTCTCTCTCTCTCCCCCTGGTAGTGATGAACAAGGCCAGCGTGGTGCTGCTACAGCCCGTGATGGAGGTGAACGTGTCTCTCTCTCTCCCTGGTAGTGATGAACAAGGCCAGCGTGGTGCTGCTACAGCCCGTGATGGCGGTGGAGGTGAACGTGTCTCTCTCTCTCCCTGGTAGTGATGAACAAGGCCAGCGTGGTGCTGCTACAGCCCGTGATGGAGGTGAACGTGTCTCTCTCTCTCCCCCTGGTAGTGATGAACAAGGCCAGCGTGGTGCTGCCCGTGATGGAGGTGAACGTGTCTCTCTCTCTCTCCCCCTGGTAGTGATGAGCGAGGCCAGCGTGGTGCTGCTACAGCCCGTGATGGCGGTGGAGGTAAACGTGTCTCTCTCGCTCTCCCCCTGGTAGTGATGAGCGAGGCCAGCGTGGTGCTGCTACAGCCCGTGATGGCGGTGGAGGTGAACGTGTCTCTCTCTCCCCCTGGTAGTGATGAACAAGGCCAGCGTGGTGCTGCTACAGCCCGTGATGGCGGTGGAGGTGAACGTGTCTCTCTCTCTCTCTCCCTGGTAGTGATGAACAAGGCCAGCGTGGTGCTGCCCGTGATGGAGGTGAACGTGTCTCTCTCTCTCCCCCTGGTAGTGATGAGTGAGGCCAGCGTGGTGCTGCTACAGCCCGTGATGGCGGTGGAGGTGAACGCGCCGCTCGAGTTTCAGGGCGTCGTCATCGCCGCCGTCAACCGCCGACGCGGAGTCGTCACGGGGCAGGACGGCACCGAGGGATACTTCACCCTCTATGCAGACGTGCGTGGGGGGGGGGGGGGTCACGTGGGGGGTCACGTGGGGGGTCACGTGGGGGGTCACGTGGGGGACACGTGGGAGAACACGTGGTGGGGACACGTGGGGGGACACGTGGGGGGGACACGTGGGAAGACACGTGGGGGAAGACACGTGGGGGACACGTGGGGGGTCACGTGGGGGGTCACGTGGGGGGTCACGTGGGGAGACACGTGGGGGGTCACGTGGGGGGACACGTGGTGGGGACACGTGGGGGGACACGTGGGGGTCACGTGGGGGGTCACGTGGGGGGTCACGTGGGAAGACACGTGGGGGGTCACGTGGGGGGACACGTGGGGGGGGTCACGTGGGGGTCACGTGGGGGGTCACGTGGGGGGACACGTGGGGGTGGTGACACGTGGGGGTGGTGACACGTGGGGGTGGTGACACGTGGGGGTGGTGACACGTGGGGGTGGTGACACGTGGGGGTGGTGACACGTGGGGGTGGTGACACGTGGGGGTGGTGACACGTGGGGGTGGTGACACGTGGGGGTGGTGACACGTGGGGGTGGTGACACGTGGGGGTGGTGACACGTGGGGGTGGTGACACGTGGGGGTGGTGACACGTGGGGGTGGTGACACGTGGGGGTGGTGACACGTGGGGGTGGTGACACGTGGGGGTGGTGACACGTGGGGGTGGTGACACGTGGGGGTGGTGACACGTGGGGGTGGTGACACGTGGGGGTGGTGACACGTGGGGGTGGTGACACGTGGGGGTGGTGACACGTGGGGGTGGTGACACGTGGGGGTGGTGACGAGCTAGTGCCCTGTGTTTCACCGTGTCCCAGGTTCCGCTCAACGACATGTTCGGATTCTCCATGGAGCTGAGGTCGTGCACGGAGGTGAAATTCACCACTCACCTGCTCACCCACCCGCCCGCTCACCCACCCGCCCGCTCACCCACCCACTCGCTCACCACTCGCTCACCCACTCGCTCACCCACCCACTCACTCACCCACCCGCTCGCTCGCCCACCCGCTCGCCCGCCCGCCCGCTCGCCCACCCGCCCGCTCGCCCACCCACCCGCTCGCCCACCCACCCGCTCACCCACCCACCCGCTCACCCACCCACCCGCTCACCCACCCAGCCGCTCACCCACCCAGCCGCTCACCCACCCAGCCGCTCACCACTCGCTCACCCACTCACTCGCCCAATCACCACTCGCTCACCCACTCAATCACCCATTCACCACTCACTCACCCATCAACCATTCACCACTCACCCATCAACCATTCACCACTCACCCATCAACCGCTCGCTCGCCCACTCACCCGTTCACCCACTCGCTCAACCGCTCACCAATTTACCCACCCACCCATCCCACCCACCCACCTATCCACCCACCCATCCACCCACCCATCCACCCACCCATCCACCCACCCATCCACCCACCCATCCACCCACCCATCCACCCACCCATCCACCCATCCACCCACCCACCCATCCACCCACCCACCCATCCACCCACCCATCCACCCATCCACCCACCCATCCACCCATCCACCCACCCACCCACCCATCCACCCACCCACCCACCCATCGACCCATCCACCCACCCATCGACCCATCCACCCACCCATCGACCCATCCACCCACCCATCGACCCATCCACCCACCCATCGACCCATCCACCCACCCATCGACCCATCCACCCACCCATCGACCCATCCACCCACCCATCGACCCATCCACCCACCCATCGACCCATCCACCCACCCATCGACCCATCCACCCACCCATCGACCCATCCACCCACCCATCGACCCATCCACCCACCCATCGACCCATCCACCCACCCATCGACCCATCCACCCACCCATCGACCCATCCACCCACCCATCGACCCATCCACCCACCCATCGACCCATCCACCCACCCATCGACCCATCCACCCACCCATCGACCCATCCACCCACCCACCCACCCACTCACCCACTCATTCACCACTCACTCACCCATCCACCCCACCCACTCATCAACCGCTCACCCATTTACCACTCACCCGCTCGCTCACCCACTCACTCGCCCATTCACCACTCACTCACCCATCAACCGCTCGCTCGCCCACCCACTCATCCATTCACCCACTCGCTCACCCATCCACCCCCTCGCTCACCCATCCACCCCACTCATCCACCCACTCACTCACCCATCCACCCCACCCACTCACCACTCGCTCACTCACCCATCCACCCCACCCATCCACCCCACCCACTCACCACTCGCTCACCCATCCACCCCACCCACTCACCACTCGCTCACCCATCCACCCCACCCACTCACCACTCGCTCACCCATCCACCCCACCCACTCACCACTCGCTCACCCATCCACCCCACCCACTCACCACTCGCTCACCCATCCACCCCACTCGCCACTCACTCACCCATCCACCCCACCCACCCCACCCACTCACCCACCCCACCCACTCACTCACCCATCCACCCCACCCACTCACCACTCGCTCACCCATCCACCCCACCCACTCGCCACTCGCTCACCCATCCACTCACCACTCTGTCACCCATCCACCCCACCCACTCACCACTCGCCACCCGCTCACCCATCCACCCCACCCACCCACCCCACTCGCTCACTGCTCCACCAACTCACCACCCCCCCCCCATCCTCCGTGTGGGCGAGCAGGGCAAAGGAGAGTTCACGATGGAGTACAGAAAGTATGAGCCGTGTGCACCCTCCGTGCAGGAGGAGATTGTCACAAGGCACCTGGAGGCCACGGGCCAGCTCAAGAAAGCCAAGAACTGAGGACTCGCTCACAACCTCGCTCACCCCCCGCATTGTCCACCCCCCGCATTGTCCACCACCTCAACCGCATCGGTAGCAACAACGCCGCAAACGCCCGCCATAGAGCGTGCACCTCCACCATCACCACCACCACCAACCATCACTATTACCACCTCCACCATCACCTCCACCACCACTATTACCACCACCATGGCCATCGCCACCAACCAACCACCTCCACCATCATAACCTACACCATCACCACTATTACCACCTCCACCACCACCACCAACCATCACTATTACCACCACCATCGCCACCTCCCACCAACCAACCACCTCCACCATCATAACCTACACCACCATCACCACTATTACCACCATCACCACCATCACTATTACCACCACCATGGTCATCGCCACCACCACCAACCAACCACCTCCACCATCAACCAACCACCTCCACCATCAACCAACCACCTCCACCATCATAACCTACACCACCATCACCACTATTACCACCTCCACCACCACCAACCATCACTATTACCACCACCATCGCCACCTCCACCAACCAACCACCTCCACCATCATAACCTACACCACCATCACCACTATTACTACCTCCACCACCACTATTACCACCACCATGGCCATCGCCACCAACCAACCACCTCCACCATCATAACCTACACCACCATCACCACTATTACTACCTCCACCACCAACCATCACTATTACCACCACCATCGCCACCACCACCAACCAACCACCTCCACCATCATAACCTACACCACCATCACCACTATTACCACCTCCACCACCACCAACCATCACTATTACCACCACCATCGCCACCACCACCAACCAACCACCTCCACCATCATAACCTACACCACCATCACCACTATTACCACCTCCACCATCACCACTATCACTATTACCATCGCCACCTCCACCAACCAACCACCTCCACCATCATAACCTACACCACCATCACCACTATTACCACCTCCACCACCACCAACCATCACTATTACCACCACCATCGCCACCTCCACCAACCAACCACCTCCACCATCATAACCTACACCACCATCACCACTATTACCACCTCCACAACCACCATCACCACCACCATCAGTATTACCACCACCATCACTATTACCACCACCATCGCCATCACCACCACCACCACCTCCACCACCACCTCCCTCCTCTCCCCCATTTCACGCGTAGCTCCGCAACGCGGGGAAACTCCGCAACGCGGGGAAACTCCGCGCGGTTAACAACCCTAGAGGACGCCAGAGCTCGGGAAATCGTTGGGGTGGTCCTGAAGCAGTTCGACAGCAGCTGCCGCTGGGTTGTTTTTGTTGCACAGCGAGCACACACACAGCGCACACACATACACGCACACACACAGCGCACACACGCACACACAGCGCACGCACACACACACACAGCGCACACAGCACGCGCATACACGCACACACGCGCATACACAAGCATGCGCAGCACACACGCAAGCACACATGCACGCATACACGCGTGCACACAGCGCACCCACGCACAGCGCACACGCAGAGACGGCTGTGCGTGTTGTTTCAAGATCCTAACTTAATAAAACACGGTTTGTACATGCGGTTTGCACTGCGCGTGGAATTTTTTTTGTCCTGGCTGGACCGCACATCCTCAATGTCTACGGACATCCTCAATGTCTACGGACATCCTCAATGTCCACGGACATCCTCAATGTCCACGGACATCCTCAAAGTCCACGGACATCCTCAATGTCCACGGACATCCTCAATGTCCACGGACATCCTCAATGTCTAGGGACATCCTCAATGTCTAGGGACATCCTCAATGTCTAGGGACATCCTCAATGTCTAGGGACATCCTCAATAGCTAGGGACATCCTCAATGTCTACGGACATCCTCAATGTCTAGGGACATCCTCAATGTCTACGGACATCCTCAATGTCTACGGACATCCTCAATGTCTACGGACATCCTCAATGTCTAAGGACATCCTCAATGTCTACGGACATCCTCAATGTCCACGGACATCCTCAATGTCTAGGGACATCCTCAATGTCTAGGGACATCCTCAATGTCTAGGGACATCCTCAATGTCTACGGACATCCTCAATGTCTAGGGACATCCTCAATGTCTACGGACATCCTCAATGTCTAGGGACATCCTCAATGTCTACGGACATCCTCAATGTCTACGGACGTCCTCAATGTCTACGGACGTCCTCAATGTCTACGGACGTCGTCAATGTCTAGGGACGTCCTCAATGTCTAGGGACGTCCTCAATGTCTAGGGACGTCCTCAATGTCTAGGGACGTCCTCAATGTCTAGGGACGTCCTCAATGTCTAGTGACGTCCTCAATGTCTAGGGACGTCCTCAATGTCTAGGGACATCCTCAATGTCTACGGACATCCTCAATGTCTACGGACATCCTCAATGTCTACGGACATCCTCAATGGCTAGGGACATCCTCAATGTCTACGGACATCCTCAATGTCTACGGACGTCCTCAATGTCTACGGACATCCTCAATGTCTACGGACATCCTCAATGTCTAGGAACATCCTCAATGTCTACGGACGTCAGCGTCGTCAGCGTTCGTGTAAACCCAGAGAGACCCATGGGGATTCATGGAGACCCACAGAGACCCACAGAGATTCATGGAGACCCACAGAGAGACACAGAGACTCATGGAGACCCACAGAGATACACAGAGATTCATGGAGACCCACAGAGATACAGAGACTCAGAAGCCCATAGAGCTTTATAAGAGACCCAAAGAGACTCAGATTCATAGAGACCTATCTAGACACATACACGAGGAAGCCAGCGTCCTCGCGGAGGCAGAACCCGTGTCCCCCTGGCGGAGGGAGCCAGCGTCCGTGTCCCAGTAGCGGAGGAAGCCAGCGTCCTCCTCGCGGAGGCGAAACCCGTGTCCCCCTGGCGGAGGAAGCCAGCGTCCTCCTCGCGGAGGTGTTAACCCGCGTGCCCCCGGCGGAGGAAGCCAGCGTCCTCCTCGGGGAGGTGTTAACCCGCGTGCCCCTGGCGGAGGAAGCCAGCGTCCTCCTCGCGGAGGTGTTAACCCGCGTGCCCCCGGCGGAGGAAGCCAGCGTCCTCCTCGCGGAGGTGTTAACCCGCGTGCCCCTGGCGGAGGAAGCCAGCGTCCTCCTCGCGGAGGCGTTAACCCGCGTGCCCCTGGCGGAGGAAGCCAGCGTCCTCCTCGCGGAGGCGTTAACCCGCGTGCCCCTGGCGGAGGAAGCCAGCGTCCTCCTCGCGGAGGTGTTAACCCGCGTGCCCCTGGCGGAGGAAGGCCTGCGCCGCCACTCCGACCTCCACGAACGTCGCGTCCCCATTGGTTCCTTGGGCCCCAGTGACGGTTTGGTTGTGGCTGAGTGTGTGGTTGTGGCTGACTGTGTGGTTGAGGCTGACTGTGTGGTTGTGGCTGACTGTGTGGTTGTGGCTGGCTGTGTGGTTGTGGCTGACTGTGTGGTTGAGGCTGACTGTGTGGTTGTGGCTGACTGTGTGGTTGTGGCTGGCTGTGTGGTTGTGGCTGGCTGTGTGGTTGTGGCTGACTGTGGTTGTGGCTGACTGTGTGGTTGAGGCTGACTGTGTGGTTCAGGCTGACTGTGTGGTTGTGGCTGACTGTGTGGTTGTGGCTGGCTGTGTGGTTGTGGCTGCCTGTGTGGTTGTGGCTGCCTATGTGGTTGTGGCTGACTGTGGTTGTGGCTGACTGTGGTTGTGGCTGACTGTGTGGTTGAGGCTGACTGTGTGGTTGTGGCTGACTGTGTGGTTGTCGCTGGCTGTGTGGTTGTGGCTGGCTGTGTGCTTCAGGCTGACTGTGTGGTTGTGGCTGACTGTGTGGTTGAGGCTGACTGTGTGGTTGTGGCTGACTGTGTGGTTGTGGCTGACTGTGTGGTTGTGGCTGACTGTGTGGTTGTCGCTGGCTGTGTGGTTGTGGCTGGCTGTGTGGTTCAGGCTGACTGTGTGGTTGTGGCTGACTGTGTGGTTGTGGCTGACTGTGTGGTTGTGGCTGACTGTGTGGTTGTGGCTGACTGTGTGGTTGTCGCTGGCTGTGTGGTTGTCGCTGGCTGTGTGGTTGTGGCTGACTGTGTGGTTGTGACTGTGTGGTTGTGGCTGACTGTGTGGTTGTGGCTGTCTGGTTGTGGCTGACTGTGTGGTTGTGGCCGACTGTGTGGTTGTGGCTGAGTGTGGTTCAGGCTGACTGTGTGGTTGTGGCTGACTGTGGTTGAGGCTGACTGTGTGGTTGTGGCTGACTGTGTGGTTGTGGCTGACTGTGTGGTTGAGGCTGACTGTGTGGTTGTGGCTGGCTGTGTGGTTGTGGCTGCCTGTGTGGTTGTGGCTGACTGTGTGGTTGTGTCTGACTGTGTGGTTGTGGCTGCCTGTGTGGTTCAGGCTGACTGTGTGGTTGTGGCTGCCTGTGTGGTTGTGGCTGACTGTGTGGTTCAGGCTGACTGTGTGGTTGTGGCTGCCTGTGTGGTTGTGGCTGACTGTGTGGTTCAGGCTGACTGTGTGGTTCAGGCTGACTGTGTGGTTGTGGCTGACTGTGTGGTTGAGGCTGACTGTGTGGTTGTGGCTGACTGTGTGGTTGTGGCTGACTGTGTGGTTGTGGCTGACTGTGTGGTTGTCGCTGGCTGTGTGGTTGTGGCTGGCTGTGTGGTTCAGGCTGACTGTGTGGTTGTGGCTGACTGTGTGGTTGTGGCTGACTGTGTGGTTGTGGCTGACTGTGTGGTTGTGGCTGACTGTGTGATTGTCGCTGGCTGTGTGGTTGTCGCTGGCTGTGTGGTTGTGGCTGACTGTGTGGTTGTGACTGTGTGGTTGTGGCTGACTGTGTGGTTGTGGCTGTCTGGTTGTGGCTGACTGTGTGGTTGTGGCCGGCTGTGTGGTTGTGGCTGAGTGTGGTTCAGGCTGACTGTGTGGTTGTGGCTGACTGTGGTTGAGGCTGACTGTGTGGTTGTGGCTGACTGTGTGGTTGTGGCTGACTGTGTGGTTGAGGCTGACTGTGTGGTTGTGGCTGGCTGTGTGGTTGTGGCTGCCTGTGTGGTTGTGGCTGACTGTGTGGTTGTGTCTGACTGTGTGGTTGTGGCTGCCTGTGTGGTTCAGGCTGACTGTGTGGTTGTGGCTGCCTGTGTGGTTGTGGCTGACTGTGTGGTTCAGGCTGACTGTGTGGTTCAGGCTGACTGTGTGGTTGTGGCTGACTGTGTGGTTGAGGCTGACTGTGTGGTTGTGGCTGACTGTGTGGTTGAGGCTGACTGTGTGGTTGAGGCTGACTGGGTGGTTGTGTCTGACTGTGTGGTTGTGGCTGACTGTGTGGTTGAGGCTGACTGTGTGGTTGTGGCTGACTGTGTGGTTGTGGCTAACTGTGTGGTTGCCTGACTGTGTGGTTGTGACTGACTGTGTGGTTGTGGCTGGCTGTGTGGTTCAGGCTGACTGTGTGGTTGTGGCTGACTGTGTGGTTGAGGCTGACTGTGTGGTTGTGGCTGACTGTGTGGTTGTGGCTGCCTGTGTGGTTGAGGCTGACTGTGTGGTTGTGGCTGACTGTGTGGTTGTCTGACTGTGTGGTTGTGGCTGGCTGTGTGGTTGTGGCTGGCTGTGTGGTTCAGGCTGACTGTGTGGTTGTGGCTGGCTGTGTGGTTGAGGCTGACTGTGTGGTTGTGGCTGCCTGTGTGGTTGTCTGACTGTGTGGTTGTGGCTGACTGTGTGGTTGTTGCTGGCTGTGTGGTTGTGGCTGGCTGTGTGGTTCAGGCTGACTGTGTGGTTGTGGCTGACTGTGTGGTTGAGGCTGACTGTGTGGTTGTGGCTGACTGTGTGGTTGTGGCTGGTGTGTGGTTGTGGCTGCCTGTGTGGTTGTGGCTGCCAGTGTGGCTGACAGTGTGGTTGTGGCCGACTGTGTGGTTGTGGCCGTCTGTGTGGTTGATGCTGGCTGTGTGGTTGTGGTTGACTGTGTGGTTGTGGCTGACTGTGTGGTTGAGGCTGACTGTGTGGTTGTGGCTGACTGTGTGGTTGTGGCTGACTGTGTGGTTGTGGCTGACTGTGTGGTTGATGCTGACTGTGTGGTTGTGGCTGACTGTGTGGTTGTGGCTGGCTGTGTGGTTGTGGCTGACTGTGTGGTTGTGGCTGACTGTGTGGTTGTGGCTGACTGTGTGGTTGAGGCTGGCTGTGTGGTTGTGGTTGTGGCTGCATGTGTGGTTGTGGCTGACTGTGTGGTTGTGGATGACTGTGTGGTTGAGGCTGACTGTGTGGTTGTGGCTGACTGTGTGGTTGAGGCTGACTGTGTGGTTGTGGCTGGCTGTGTGGTTGTGGCTGACTGTGTGGTTGAGGCTGACTGTGTGGTAGTGGTTGACTGTGTGGTTGAGGCTGACTGTGTGGTTGTGGCTGGCTGTGTGGTTGTGGCTGACTGTGTGATTGTGGCTGACTGTGTGGTTGTGGCTGACTGTGTGGTTGTGGCTGACTGTGTGGTTGAGGCTGGAGCCATCACGGAGACGCGGGACAGCTGGGGGGGAGAGGGGGGCGGGGATGACCACAACAACAACAGCAACAACAACAAACGGGTGTAGTGATACAGCAACAATTACAGTCATACGACCACAAAGACAGTCAACCACACAACAACCACAGCGATAACCGCAGTCACCCAGCCATGGTCACACAGTGACCACGGTCACACACGGCCACAACAACCCCCGCAAGTCGCACAACCACAGTCACACAACCACAGTCACACAGTCACACAGTCACAACCACAGTCACACAACCACAGTCACACAGTCACACAGTCACAACCACAGTCACACAACCACAGTCACACAACCACAGTCACAACCACAGTCACACAACCACAGTCACACAGTCACACAGCCACAGTCACACAGCCACAGTCACACAGTCACAGTCACACAGCCACAGTCACAACCACAGTCACACAGTCACACAACCACAGTCACACAGTCACACAGCCACAGTCACACAGTCACACAGTCACACAACCACAGTCACACAACCACAGTCACACAGTCACACAACCAAAGTCACACAACCACAGTCACACAGTCACAGTCACACAGCCACAGTCACAACCACAGTCACACAGTCACACAACCACAGTCACACAGTCACACAGCCACAGTCACACAGTCACACAGCCACAGTCACACAACCACAGTCACAGTCACAACGTCACACAACCACAGTCACACAACCACAGTCACACAACCACAGTCACACAACCACAGTCACACAGTCACACAACCACAGTCACACAGTCACACAGTCTCACAGTCACACAGTCACACAACCACAGTCACACAGTCACACAGTCAAACAGTCACACAGTCAAACAGTCAAACAGTCACACAGTCACAGTCACACAGTCACAGTCACACAGTCACACAACCACAGTCACACAACCACAGTCACAGTCACACAACCACAGTCACAACCACAGTCACACAGTCACACAACCACAGTCACAGTCACACAGTCACACAACCACAGCCACACAGCCACAGTCACACAGTCACACAACCACAGTCACACAGCCACAGTCACACAACCACAGTCACACAACCACAGTCACACAGTCACACAACCACAGTCACACAGTCACACAGTCACACAACCACAGTCACACAGCCACAGTCACACAACCACAGTCACACAGTCACACAACCACAGTCACACAGTCACACAACCACAGTCACACAACCACAGTCACACAACCACAGTCACTCACCTCCACCACCGCCTGTCCCAGTCGCTCCGCCGCCTGCACCCTCCGCCTGTGGGAACAGGCGGACAGGTGGTGGTGTAGTAAACATCGCCACTGGGGAGACAAAGGCGGCCGGGCGTGGTGCTGGTAACCACCCACCCCCTCCGTGTGCCACAGTGCCGGTAGCCTTCATAGGTGCTGCTACTCGCTACTAACAGCACTTGCCCCTACAGTCTGTAGAGGCTACACGGGGGATCTTTGTCTGTCTACCTTCATAGGTGCTCCTACTCGCTACTAACAGCACTTGCCCCAGCAGTATGTTGAGGCTACACGGGGGACCTTTGTCTGTGTCTACCTTCATAGCTGCTGCTGCTACTCGCTACTAACAGCACTTGCCCCTACAGTCTGTAGAGGCTACACGGGGGATCTTTGTGTCTGCCTTCATAGCTGCTGCTACTCGCTACTAACAGCACTTGCCCCAGCAGTCTGTAGAGGCTACACGGGGGACCTTTGTCTGTGTCTACCTTCATAGGTGCTGCTGCTCGCTACTAACAGCACTTGCCCCAGCAGTCTGTCGAGGCTACACGGGGGACCTTTGTCTGTGTCTACCTTCATAGGTGCTGCTGCTACTCGCTAACAGCACTTGCCCCAGCAGTCTGTTGAGGCTACACGGGGGATCTTTGTCATTGTGTACAGGGTACACAGAGCTGAGTGCATAGGTGGATGTGTGAGTGAGCGAGCGACCAGGTGAGTGTGTAGGTGAGTGTGCAGGTGAGTGTACAGGTGAGTGTGTAGGTGAGTGTACAGGTGAGTGTACAGGTGAGTGTGTAGGTGAGTGTACAGGTTAGTGTGCAGGTGAGTGTGTAAGTGAGTGTACAGGTGAGCGTGTAGGTGAGTGTACAGGTGAGTGTGTAGGTGAGTGTGTAGGTGAGTGTGTAGGTGAGTGTACAGGTGAGTGTGCAGGTGAGTGTACAGGTGAGTGTACAGGTGAGTGTGTAGGTGAGTGTACAGGTGAGTGTGCAGGTGAGTGTGCAGGTGAGTGTACAGGTGAGTGTGCAGGTGAGTGTACAGGTGAGTGTGTAAGTGAGTGTGCAGGTGAGTGTACAGGTGAGTGTGTAGGTGAGTGTACAGGTGAGTGTACAGGTGAGTGTGGAGGTGAGTGTACAGGTGAGTGTACAGGTGAGTGTACAGGTGAGTGTGGAGGTGAGTGTACAGGTGAGTGTGGAGGTGAGTGTGTAGGTGAGTGTACAGGTGAGTGTACAGGTGAGTGTACAGGTGAGTGTGCCCTCACCTGTGCTGCGCTGAGTGTGAGTTGTTCCTCTCTCTGTCCGTGGGAGTCATCAGTCTGGGGAGACAGGCGGACACAGCAGGGACGAGACGCGTGTCTCCCCGTGTGTCTCCGTGTCTCTCCGTATCTCCGCGTGTCTCCCCATGTCTCCGCGTGTCTCCCCGTGTGTCTCTCCTTGTGTCTCCCCGTGTGTCTCCGCGTGTCTCCCCGTGTGTCTCTCCTTGTGTCTCCCCGCGTGTCTCCCCGTGTGTCTCCCCGTGTGTCTCCCCGCGTGTCTCCCCGCGTGTCTCTCCTTGTGTCTCCCCGTGTCTCCCCGCGTGTCTCCCCGTGTCTCTCCCCGTGTCTCCCCGCGTGTCTCCCCGTGTGTCTCCCCGCGTGTCTCCTCGCTTGTCTCCCCATGTCTCCGCGTGTCTCCACGTGTCTCCCCGTGTGTCTCCCCGTGTCTCCGCGTGTCTCCCGTATGTCTCCCCGTGTGTCCCCGTGTCTCCCCGTGTCTCTCCGTGTCTCCCCGTGTCTCCCCGTGTGTCTCTCCCCGCGTGTCTCCCCATGTCTCCCCGTGTCTCCCCGTGTCTCCCCGCGTGTCTCCTCGCTTGTCTCCCCGTGTCTCCCCGTGTGTCTCCCCGTGTCTCCCCGCGTCTCCCGCGCGTGTCCCCCCTGCGTGTGTCTCTGTCTCCCCGCGTGTCTCCCCGCGTGTCTCCCGTGTCTCCCCCCGTGTCTCCCCGCATGTCTCCCCCCGCTCACCTCACGGTGACCCTGGCGCTGGCGAACGCCCTGAGCAGGAACCGTCCCTGGGCACCGGCGTGGAACGTGGACGGCACGGCCCGGTAGAGCCCTGGCGGCAACCACACCGCCCCTCCCGCCCCTCCTCCTCCTCCGGCGACACCGGCGACACCGGCGGCACCGGCGGCACCGGCGACACCGGCGGCACCGGCGACACCGGCGGCACCGGCGGCACCGGCGGCACCGGCGGCACCGGCGGCACCGGCGACACCGGCGGCACCGGCGGCACCGGCGGCACCGGCGGCACCGGCGGCACCGGCGGCACCGGCGGCACCGGCGGCACCGGCGGCACCGGCGGCACCGGCGGCGGCTGCACCGGCGGCACCGGCGGCACCGGCGACACCGGCGGCACCGGCGGCACCGGCGACACCGGCGGCACCGGCGACACCGGCGGCACCGGCGGCACCGGGCGCACCGGCGGCACCGGCGGCACCGGCGGCACCGGCGGCACCGGCGGCACCGGCGGCACCGGCGGCGCGGCGACCGGCGGTGTGGACGTGCCGAGCGAACTCGTGGTGCAGCGTGCCCAGCACCGGTGGCTCGCTCACAGCCTGAGCCTCGCGGGCAGTGTCCTGGTAGTGGAGGGGAGGGGGAGGAGGGGGAGAGAGGGAGGAGAGGGAGGGGGAGGAGAGGGAGGAGGGGGAGGAGGGGAGGGAGGGGGAGGGAGGGGGAGGGAGGAGGAGGGGGAGGAGGAGGAGAGGGAGGAGGGGGAGGAGAGGGAGGAGAGGGAGGGGGAGGAGGGGGGGGGAGGAGGGAGGGAGGGGAGGGAGGAGGGGGAGGAGGAGAGGGAGGGGGAGGAGGAGGGGGAGGAGGGGAGGGGGAGGAGAGGGAGGAGGAGGAGGAGGGGGAGGAGGAGGGAGGGGGAGGAGGGAGGAGGGGAGGGGGAGGAGGGGGAGGGAGGGAGGGGAGGGGAGGGGGAGGAGGGGGAGAGGAGGGGGAGGAGGGGGAGGAGGAGGGGAGGAGAGGGAGGGGGAGGGGGAGGAGGGGGAGGAGGAGAGGGAGGAGAGGGAGGAGAGGGAGGAGGGGGGAGGAGGAGAGGGAGGAGGGGGAGGAGGTGGAGAGGGAGGAGGAGGAGGGGGAGGAGAGGGAGGAGGGGGAGGAGGGGGAGGAGAGGGAGGGGGAGGAGGGGGGGGAGGAGGGGGAGGGAGGAGGAGGGGGGAGGAGGGGGAGAGGGAGGGAGGGGGAGGAGGAGGAGGAGGAGGGGGAGGGGGGAGGAGGAGGAGGGAGGAGGAGAGGGAGGAGAGGGAGGGGGAGGAGAGGGAGGGGGAGGAGGGGGAGGAGAGGGAGGAGGAGGAGGGGAGGAGGGAGAGAGGGAGGGGGAGGGGAGGGGGGAGGAGGAGAGGGAGGGGGAGGAGAGGGAGGAGGGGGGAGGAGGAGAGGGAGGAGGGGGAGGAGGTGGAGAGGGAGGAGGAGGAGGAGGGAGGAGGGGGAGGAGAGGGAGGAGGGGAGGAGGGGGAGGAGAGGGAGGAGGAGGAGGGGGGGAGGAGGGGGAGGGAGGAGGAGGGGGGGGAGGAGGGGGAGGAGGCAGGAGGGGGAGGGGGGAGGAGGAGGAGGAGGCGGGAGGGGGGGAGGAGAGGGAGGGGGAGGAGAGGGAGGGGAGGAGAGGGAGGGGGAGGAGGGGGGGGGAGGAGGGGGAGGAGGGGGAGGAAGGAGGAGGGGGAGGAGGGAGGGGTAACATTAAATCCCTCCAGCATCTCAAGGACTGCTCAGTGTAGCTGAGGGGCACCCCCAGCGGCAGCTGTCCCGTGCCCCGGTGTGAATGCACCCTCGAGTCCTGGGCCTACCCTGGGTCGTCGCGGCCTCTCCC
>NW_027422591.1:350473-432973 GCF_048934315.1 Petromyzon marinus
GACTCCGGATAGCCTTCAATACTTCCTCAGCAGATGGCACCTCAGCCAGCCACTCACAGGGGGTGACTTCATCCAATATTTGAGGCACCGCAGCCTCAGCAGGGTCATCCACACTTTGTGCCACGATGTTTTCCTGGCTGAGGGATTTTCCCTCCCCCAGGACCTCACAGAAATGCTCAGCAAATCTGCGAACCTGTTCCTGGGGGTCGGAAATTGGATCACCGTTTTTTCCCCTAATGATGGTAATAGGTGTGGTGCTGCAGGTTACTTTTTTGATGGAGTTAAATAGAGATTTGTGATCACGGGCCACTGAGGCAGACTCCATCTCCTCAGCAACCCGCGACCACCACCCATCCTTGCAGCGCCTCACGGCTCTCCGAACCTCCGAGCGAAGGCTGCGGTAAGCCTCCTCATTCTCTGACGTGGGATTCTGTAGCCGATTACAGTGGGCCTGTCGCTTTTTCTCAACCATCGTGAACAACTCCTCTGTCATCCAGGGTGTCTGGGGAGGTCTGGACCGCGTACCCAAAGCAGCCATTGCAGCTGCATGAGTCACAGTCCTAAACCTCGCCCATTTACCCTCGACATCAGGAGGAGTCGGGGACGATGCCAATCCCAGCCGCAAGCGATGATGAAATTCTCGCTTGCAACTTTCATCAGATAACTGAGACCAGGCCACTTTAGGTTGGAATGGGGTCCTGGGTGTACACCCACCACCGGAGTGGAAGAATGGCAGGCGCATCTTACAGATGACTAGTCGATGGTCAGAGGGCAGATCAGCTCCACGGTAGGTCCTGGTGTCAAGGACATGGGCTCGCATTCGCTGGTCCGTCACTATGTAGTCCAGCAGATGTTCTTGCTTGGACCCGGCATGCATCCATGATGTTGTGTGGATGCGCCGATGCCGGAAGTGCGTGTTGGTAATTACAAGCCCATGGGCTGCACAAAAATCTAGCAGCCTCCTACCGTTGTTATTGAGCTGATCTGGCCCATGCCCTCCAATCACTCCAGACCAGGTGCCAGTATCATGACCAACTCGGGCATTAAAGTCACCCAACATGATGACTCTATCCCGAGGGGCCACTTTAGCCAGCACCTGTGACAGGAGGTCATAGAAGGCATCTGACTCATCGGCTTTGCCTGCATCCCTCCACGGATGTTCATCTTCGGTGGGGGCATAAGTAACCACGACCACCATTCCTCGCCTCCGGTTGATGGGAAGGCGAGCCCAAAGTAGCCTGGGGCTTACAGCTTCCCACACCTCACCGCCACGCTCCCACGCCCCCTTCATTCTTTTGTTCAAAAGAAGACCCACACCCTGTTGTTTGGCAGTCTGCTGCCCCGAGTAGAGGACTGTCCACCCCTCATGGTGGCAGGAGCCAGAGCCGGTCCACCGGACCTCCTGAATGCCGCATAGATCCAGGCGGTACCGGTCCAGCTCCCGACAGAGGAGTGGCAGCCTCTCCTCTGCAGTGAGCGTTCGAACATTCCACGTGGCCAACCGTAGTGGCTTTTCGTTGTTTCTGGAGTAGCCCCGAGGGTAGGTATTCAATCTCCTGGCTCCGCCAATTGGGGTTTGGCCAGGAGACGTCATAGACGCCTGGCCCCCCGGGGCCTCCGGCACAAGCTTAGTTGTTACATATTTCAGTTTAATTCGTAGTTTCGTGGTAATTAATTGAAGGTGGAGGGGTTACCAGCCCCTCGCACCCGTCCAGAGCCCCCGTTTAGCCCCTGTGGTGGACACATATGCCATGAGGGGAGGAGCCAATCAAAATTGGATCTCCCCCCACAGCGCTGTCCACGACAGAGTTGCCCGTCCGGCACACAGTGACACACACACACACACAGTGACACACACACACAGTGACACACACACAGTGACACACACACAGTGACACACACACACAGTGACACACACACACAGTGACACACACACACACAGTGACACACACACAGTGACACACTCACACAGTGACACACACACAAAAAAGATCAAAGATCCCCCATATAGCCTTAACAGACTGTAGGGGCAAGTGCTGTTAGCGAGCACCTATGAAGGCCGGAACGGTACACGAGGGGGTGGGTGGTCAGCACCACGCCCGACCGCCTTTGTCTCCCTAGTGGCAATGTTTACACACCGCACCAGGTACTCATTTGAGGCTGAGTCGACCTAGGGGAGGCCTGGGACAGGTTCAGATAATCGTCACTGGTGTTGGCCGTGAGCGGGAATCGAACCCGGGTCGCCAGGTTCATAGCGCAGCGTAGCGCTAACCGCTACACTATCGCTCCCCACAGTGACACACACACACACAGTGACACACACACACAGTGACACACACACAGTGACACACACACACAGTGACACACACACACAGTGACACACACACACACACAGTGACACACACACACACACAGTGACACACACACACAGTGACACACACACACACACCGTGACACGCACACAGTGACACACACACACAGTGACACACACACAGTGACACACACACAGTGACACACACACACAGTGACACACACACACACAGTGACACACACACACACAGTGACACACACACACAGTGACACACACACAGTGACACACACACACAGTGACACACACACACAGTGACACACACACACACACAGTGACACACACACACAGTGACACACACACACACAGTGACACACACACACACAGTGACACACACACACACAGTGACACACACACACACACAGTGACACACACACAGTGACACACCACGGGCGCCGTTCGCCCGCCCCGGCGATCATCGTCCTTACCGGTGAGGATGTCAACCAGGCTGCCACCACCACCGCCGCCGCCGCCGCACGGCATGATGGGATACCCCAGCGTGACCTCGTCGAAGAGGTCGGGGAAGTCCGCCTCCCCGACACGCAGCTCGCCCGGCTCCACGCCGGGCTCCACGCCGCCGCCCGGTGCACCGAGCCTGGTACGGCAGTGGCGGTGGGTGGGTGGTGGCGGGGAAGAAGGGCAACTCCGGTTAGGGTTGGTGTCACACGACAGTGCCGCAAGCGCTGGGTCCGCCCGTGTGGGTGTGCGTGTGTGTGCGTGTGGGTGTGTGTGTGCGTGTGTGTGTGTTTGTGTGTGTGCCCGTGTGTGTGTGCGTGTGTGTGTGTGTGCCCGTGTGTTTGTGTGTGTGCGTGTGTGTGCGTGCCCGTGTGGGTGTGCGTGTGTGTGCCCGTGTGTGTACGTGTGTGTGTGTGTGTGTGCCCGTGTGTGTGTCTCTGTGTACCCGTGTCTCCCCCCCCGTGACCCTGTGAGCCCATGACCCGTGTCTCCCCCACGTGTCTCCACCCCGTGTCCGTGACCCCGTGACCCATGACCCCGTGACCCGTCTCCCCCCCGTGACCACGTGACCCCGTGACACGTGTCTCCCCCACGTGTCTCCACCCCGTGTCCGTGACCCCGTGACCCATGACCCCGTGACCCGTCTCCCCCCCGTGACCACGTGACCCCGTGACACGTGTCTCCCCCACGTGTCTCCACCCCGTGTCTCCGTGACCCCGTGTCTCCGTGACCCCATTACCCGTGTCTCCCCCACGTGTCTCCGTGACCCTGTGTCTCCTCCACGTGTCTCCGTGACCCCGTGACCCCCCCACGTGTCTCCGTGACCCCGTTACCCGTGTCTCCCCCACGTGTCTCCGTGACCCCGTGACCCCGTTACCCGTGTCTCCCCCACGTGTCTCCGTGACCCCGTGACCCCGTTACTCGTGTCTCCCCCACGTGTCTCCGTGACCCCGTGACCCGTTACCCGTGTCTCCCCCACGCGTCTCCGTGACCCCGTGACCCCGTTACCCGTGTCTCCCCCACGTGTCTCCGTGACCCCGTGACCCCGTTACCCGTGTCTCCCCCACGTGTCTCCGTGACCCCGTGACCCGTGTCTCCCCCACGTGTCTCCGTGACCCCGTGACCCCGTTACCCGTGTCTCCCCCACGTGTCTCCGTGACCCCGTGACCCGTGTCTCCCCCACGTGTCTCCGTGACTCCGTGACCCCGTTACCCGTGTCTCCCCCACGTGTCTCCGTGACCCCGTGACCCGTGTCTCCCCCACGTGTCTCCGTGACCCCGTTACCCGTGTCTCCCCCACGTGTCTCCGTGACCCCGTGACCCCGTTACCCGTGTCTCCCCCACGTGTCTCCGTGACCCCGTGACCCCGTGACCCCGTTACCCTTGTCTCCCCCACGCATCTCCGTGACCCCGTGACCCCGTGACCCCGTTACCCGTGTCTCCCCCACGTGTTCCACAGCAGCAGAGATTTATCCCCTCGCGTCACCGACGTCCCCAGCAGAGGGAAGGCGTGGAACCCTCCCAGAGCATCTACGTCGACAACATCGTCATCGTCATCATCATCATCATCGTCATCAACATCGTCATCAACATCGTCATCATCATCAACATCGTCATCATCAACATCGTCGTCGTCATCAACATCGTCGTCGTCATCAACATCACCATCATCGTCATCAACATCGTCACCATCATCATCATCAACATCGTCACCATCATCATCATCAACATCGTCATCATCATCATCAACATCGTCATCAACATCGTCACCATCACCATCATCATCATCGTCGTTGTCATCAACATTGTCATCAACATCGTCACCATCATCAACATTGTCACCATCATCAACATCGTCATCATCAACATTGTCATCAACATCGTCATCATCATCAACATCGTCATCATCATCAACATCGTCATCATCTACAGCGTCGTCATCAACATCGTCACCATCATCAACATTGTCATCGTCATCAACAACGTCATCATCAACATTGTCATCGTCATCAACATCGTCACCATCATCAACATTGTCATCGTCATCAACATCATCATCATCAACATTGTCATCGTCATCAACATCGTCATCAACATCGTCATCATCAACATCGTCATCAACATCATCATCAACAACATCGTCATCAACATCGTCATCAACATCGTCATCAACATTGTCATCAACATTGTCATCAACAACATTGTCATCAACATCGTCATCAACAATATTGTCATCAACATCGTCATCAACATACAGGAGGGATGCACCACCACCATCACCACCACCATCACCACCACCATCACCACCACCGACGCCACTATCACCACCACTGCACCACCACCACCACCACCACCACCGACGTCACCATCACCACCACCACCATCACCACCACCATCACCTGTGCTTGAGCCATGATGGACGCAGCACGTCACCCATCCTCCCTCCGCCAGCCGTCCCAGCCTCTCGAACCAATCGCAGGGCAGGGAGCGCCTCACCGCTCGGCCCCCGTCACCACCATCGCCATCGACGCCATCACCGTCGCGGCCGCCATCCCCATCACCGCCACCACCGCCATCGCGATGGTGGAGGTGCTCACCGGCTCCGGCCGTGGTGATGCCATCACCACAATGGTGGTGATGGTCTGGCAGCTGCTGCTGCTGGTTGTGGTGGTTGTGGTGGTGGTGGTTGTGGTGGTGGTGGTTGTGGTAACGCCGTGTGTACCACTTCTCTGCCACGCCCCCCGTGAGGCTCACAATGGCGTCGGTCACCTGACCCGAGCCCAGGGCTTCGTAGCAGCCGTAGAGCCTGTGAACAACAACAACAACAGCCATAGAGCCTGTCAACAACAACAGCCGTAGAGCCTGTCAACAACAACAACAACAACAGCCGTAGAGCCTGTAAACAACAACAACAACAGCCGTAGAGCATGTCAACAACAACAACAACAGCCGTAGAGCCTGTAAACAACAGCAACAGCCATAGAGCCTGTCAACAACAGCCGTAGAGCCTGTCAACAACAACAACAGCCATAGAGCCTGTCAACAACAACAACAACAGCCGTAGAAGCCTGTCAACAACAACAACAGCCATAGAGCCTGTCAACAACAACAACAACAGCCGTAGAGCCTGTCAACAACAACAACAGCCGTAAAGCATGTCAACAACAACAACAGCCATAGAGCCTGTCAACAACAACAACAGCCATAGAGCCTGTCAACAACAACAACAACAGCCGTAGAGCCTGTCAACAACAACAGCCGTAGAGCCTGTCAACAACAACAACAGCAGTAGTACAGACTGTCAACAACAACAGCCGTACAAACTGTCAACAACAACAACAGCCGTACAGACTGTCAACAACAAGAAAAGCCGTAGAGCCTGTAAACAACAACAACAGCCATACAGACTGTCAACAACAACAGCCGTAGAGCCTGTCAACAACAACAACAGCCATACAGACTGTCAACAATAACAACAGCCGTACAGACTGTTAACAACAACAACAGCCGTAGAGCTTGTCAACAACAACAACAACAACAGCCGTACCGACTGTCAACAACAGCAGCCGTAGAGCCTGTCAACAACAACAACAGCCATACAGACTGTCAACAACAACAACAGCCGTACCGACTGTCAACAACAACAGCCGTACAGACTGTCAACAACAACAGCCATAGAGACTGTCAACAACAACAACAGCAGCCGCACGGCCTGTCAACAACAACAACAACCACAACAATACAGACACTTTGTCTACGTAGGGTGCAACAGGCAGTTGTGTACAACTCACTTTGTCTACGTAGGGTGCAACAGGCAGTTGTGTACAACTCACTTTGCCTACGTAGGGTGCAACAGGCAGTTGTGTACAACTCACTTTGTCTACGTAGGGTGCAACAGGCAGTTGTGTACAACTCACACTGTCTGCGTAGGGTGCAACAGGCAGTTGTGTACAACTCACTTTGTCTACGTAGGGTGCAACAGGCAGTTGTGTACAACTCACTTTGTCTACGTAGGGTGCAACAGGCAGTTGTGTACAACTCACTTTGTCTACGTAGGGTGCAACAGGCAGTTGTGTACAACTCACACTGTCTGTGTAGGGTGCAACAGGCAGTTGTGCACAACTCACTTTGTCTACGTAGGGTGCAACAGGCAGTTGTGTACAACTCACACTGTCTGCGTAGGGTGCAACAGGCAGTTGTGTACAACTCACTTTGTCTACGCAGGGTGCAACAGGCAGTTGTGTACAACTCACTTTGTCTACGTAGGGTGCAACAGGCAGTTGTGTACAACTCACTTTGTCTAAGTAGGGTGCAACAGGCAGTTGTGTACAACTCACTTTGTCTACGTAGGGTGCAACAGGCAGTTGTGTACAACTCACACTGTCTACGTAGGGTGCAACAGGCAGTTGTGTACAACTCACACTGTCTACGTAGGGTGCAACAGGCAGTTGTGTACAACTCACTTTGTCTACGTAAGGTGCAACAGGCAGTTGTGAACAACTCACTTTGTCTACGTAGGGTGCAACAGGCAGTTGTGTACAACTCACTTTGTCTACGTAGGGTGCAACAGGCAGTTGTGTACAACTCACTTTGTCTACGTAGGGTGCAACAGGCAGTTGTGTACAACTCACTTTTGTCTACGTAGGGTGCAACAGGCAGTTGTGTACAACTCACTTTGTCTACGTAGGGTGCAACAGGCAGTTGTGTACAACTCACTTGGCGAAGGCCTTCTCAAGGAGTGGCAGCCAGAAGAGACGTGGATTTGGGCAGCGGGCGAAGCAGAGGACGGGCGGCGACAGCGGCAGCACGGGGAGTCGGTCATCAACCTCCACCTCCACCCACCCGCCGTCTGCACAACAACAACCACAACAACAACAACCACTACCACAACAACCACCACAACAACCGCAGCAACAACGGCAAGTCAATCACGGTTCCACAACAATCACAACGACTACCACAACAACCGCAACAACAACCACAACAACAACAACCGCAAGTCAATCACGGTTCCACAACAATCACAACAACTACCTCCTCCACCCACCCACTGGCTACACCGCCATCGCCACCACCACCCACAGCAACAACAACAACCAAACGTCAACCACGATTACACAAAAATCATAACAACCAGCTCCATCCACTACCACCATCGCAACAACAACAACAACTGCAACAACAAATGCAACAACCGCATAAAAACAACAACAACCACTTCCACCCACCCACCACCTTCACCACCACCACCTCCACAACAACCACACGCCAACCACAATTACCTCCACCTCCCCACCACCACCACCACCACAACAACCACAATTACCAACACCGCCATTTCCAACCACCGCCGCAACAACTGCACGTCAAGCACAACTACACAGCAACCACAATTACCACCTACCCACCCGCCACCACCACCACCACCACCACCACAGCAACCACCGCATGTCAACCACGGCTAAACAACAACAACAACAACCACCACTGCCGCAGGCCCCTTACCTGTGCTGTCTCTGTGTGGTTGCCACAACCGTACACACAGGCGGCCTGTGTAGGCCTCACCGGGACACAACACCTGGCCCGGAGGGAACACCTGCACACAGGTAGACACACACACAGTGTACACACACAACAACAACAACAACCGCCACCTATTCTGAACACCTCCTATGTCAGCCAGGGTCTCTGGGGAGGTCTGGACCGCGTACCCAAAGCGGCCATTGCAGCTGCATGAGTCACAGTCCTAAACCTCGCCCATTTACCCTCGACATCAGGAGGAGTGGGGGACGATGCCAACCCCAGCCGCAAGCGATGATGAAATTCTCGCTTGCAACTTTCATCAGATAACTGAGGCCAGGCCACTTTAGGTTGGAATGGGGTCCTGGGTGTACACCCACCACCGGAGTGGAAGAATGGCAGACGCATGTTACAGATGACAAGTCGATGGTAAGTGGGCAGATGAGCTCCGCGGTAGGTCCTGGTGTCAAGGACATGGGCCCGCATCCGCTGGTCCGTTACTACGTAGTCCAGCAAATGTTCTTGCTTGGACCCGGCATGCATCCATGATGTTGTGTGGATGCGCCGATGCCGGAACAGCGTGTTGGTAATTACAAGCCCATGGGCTGCACAAAAATCTAGCAGCCTCCTAATGTTGTTATTGAGCTGATCTGGCCCATGCCCTACAATCACTCCAGACCAAGTGCCAGCATCATGACCAACTCAGGCATTAAAGTCACCCAACAAGATGACTCTATTCCGAGGGGCCACTTTAGCCAGCACCTGTGACAGGAGGTCATAGAAGGCATCTGACTCATCGGCTTTGCCTGCATCCCTCCACGGATGTTCGTCTTCGGTGGGGGCATAAGTAACCATGACCACCACTCCTCGCCTCTGGTTGATGGGAAGGCGAGCCCAAAGTAGCCTGGGGCTTACAGCTTCCAACACCTCACCGCCACACTCCCACGCCCCCTTCATTCTTTTGTTCAAAAGAAGAGCCACACCCTGTTGTTTGGTAGTCTGCTGCCCCGAGTAGAGGACTGTCCACCCCTCATGGTGGCAGGAGCCAGAACCAGTCCACCGGACCTCCTGAATGCCACAGAGATCCAGGCGGTACCGGTCCAGCTCCCGACAGAGGAGTGGCAGCCTCTCCTCCGCAGTGAGCGTTCGAATATTCCACGTGGCCACACGAAGTGGCTTTTCGTTGTTTCTGGAGGAGCCTCAAGGGTAGAGATTCAATCTCCTGGCTCCGCCAATTGGGGTTTGGCCAGGAGATGTCATAGACGCCTGTCCCCCCGGGGCCTCCAGCACAAGCTTATTAGTTATTTTTTTTTACTCGTGGTTTCGTGGTAAAATTGTTGAAGGTGGAGGGGTTACCAGCCCCTTGCACTCGTCCAGAGCCCCCGTTTAGCCACTGTGGTGGTCACAGACGCCATGAGAGGAGGGCCAATCAGAATTGGCCCTCCCCCCACAGCACTGTCCACGACAGAGTTTCCTGTCCGGCACCGCGAGGAGGAAGGGGGTTGTTTTTACGGACTAGGTACACACACACAGTTACACACACAGTTACACACACACACAGGTACACACAGGTAGACACACAGGTAGACACACACACAGGTAGACAACAACAACTGCCATTCGCCACTAAGTGGCGGTGACGTCACCACGACGCTTGTGCCAGGCCATGTGCACCTTGAGGCCACGTGAAGTGTCGAACGCCCGCTGGCAGGAGGTCACGGGGCAGACCCAGCAGGTGCCACGGGTCGACTGACTGAGATGACTGAGATGACTGGCTGATGCACCACCTGTGCCCCCTACTGTGCCAACCTGCTGTGCTTTAGCCAGGTAGACACACACACACACACAGGTGTACACACGCACGTAGCGCTTGCCCCGACAGCCCCGCTTGGGGCTCCACGGGGGCGACCTTTAACCTTCGCCAGTCCCCCCCCTGCTCCCCCGACCCCCCACCCCCACCCTCCGCTCACCATCTCCAGGAGGTGAGGGTTCCTCAGCAGCGCCACGCTGGCGCTCAGCAGCCAGCAGTCCCCCAGCGCGCCCTGTACGGGCCGGGCCTGGGCCCACAGCCCGGCCCAGGCCTCAGCCGGGCCCTCCTCCGTCGGGGGCAGCAGCGTGGGGGCATCGCACAGCTCCTGGGGGGCACAATGCCGCCGTCACCACCGCACTGCCGCCGTCACCACCGCACTGCCGTTGCCACCACCACCAGCGCGCTACCACCAATACCGCCACCACCACCACCACCATTACCACACCGCCACCACCACCACCATTACCACACCACCACCACCACCACCATTACCACACCACCACCATTACCACACCGTGCCCACCTCCATTACCACACCGCCACCACCACCATTACCACACCGCCGCCACCACCACCATTACCACACCACCACCACCATTACCACACCACCACCACCATTACCACACCACCACCACCACCACCATTACCACACCGCCACCACCACCACCATTACCACACCACCACCACCATTACCACACCACCACCACCATTACCACACCACCACCACCATTACCACACCACCACCACCACCACCATTACCACACCACCACCACCACCATTACCACACCGCCGCCACCACCATTACCACACCACCACCACCATTACCACACCACCACCACCATTACCACACCACCACCACCATTACCACACCACCACCACCACCACCATTACCACACCACCACCACCACCACCATTACCACACCGCCACCACCACCATTACCACACCGCCACCACCACCACCACCATTACCACACCGCCACCACCACCACCACCATTACCACACCACCACCACCATTACCACACCGCCACCACCACCACCATTACCACACCACCACCAGCAGCACCACCATTACCACACCGCCACCACCACCACCATTACCACACCGTCACCACCACCACCACCACCACCATTACCACACCGCCACCACCACCACCACCATTACCACACCACCACCATTACCACACCACCACCACCACCACCATTACCACACCGCCACCACCACCACCACCATTACCACACCACCACCATTACCACACCACCACCACCACCATTACCACACCGCCACCACCACCACCATTACCACACCACCACCACCACCATTACCACACCACCACCACCACCATTACCACACCGCCACCACCACCACCATTACCACGCCACCACCACCACCATTACCACACCGCGCGAGCGCCGCTGCGTACGTGCGGGCGCCTCCACTCGACGGCACGCAGACGCCGGCGGAACTCGGCTCCGGCGCCTCCTCCTCCTCCTCCGCCTCCGGCGTGACGGCGCCGGAACAGCGAGGAGGGAGCAGCCGGGAAGTCGCCATCCTTGTGGAGACGCGGGCCGGGCATGGCCAATGGAGGGTTGCGGATGCTGCGGAGACACAGACCCACACACACACACACACCACTCACCACACACACACACACCACTCACCACACACACACCACTCACCACACACACACCACACGCCACACACACACACACCACTCATCACACACACACACACACCACTCACCACACACACACCACACACCACTCACCACACACACACACACCACACCACTCACCACACACCACTCACCACACACACACCACACACCACTCACCACACACACACTCACCACACACACACACACCACTCACCACACACACCATCCACCACACACACACACCACTCACCACACACACACACCACTCACCACTCACCACACACACACACACCACTCACCACCCACACACACACCACTCACCACACACACACACACCACTCACCACTCACCACACACACACACACACCACTCACCACTCACCACACACACACACCACACACCACTCACCACACACCACACACACACCACTCACCACACACCCACACACACACACACACACCACACACCACTCACCACTCACCACACACCACACACACACTCACCACTCACCACACACCACTCACCACACACCACTCACCACTCACCACACACACACACACACCACACACCACTCACACACACACCACTCACCACACACACACACACCACTCACCACACACACACACACACCACTCACCACTCACCACTCACCACACACCACTCACCACACACACACACACACACCACCCACCCACCCACACAAACACACCACCCACCCACACACACACACCACTCACCACACACACACACACCACACACCACTCACCACACACACACACACCACTCACCACACACACACACACCACTCACCACTCACCACACACACACACCACTCACCACTCACCACACACACACACACCACTCACCACTCACCACACACACACACACCACACACCACTCACCAATCACCACTCACCAATCACCACACACCACTCACCACACACCACTCACCACTCACGCCCGCCACTGTGTGCGCATTGCAGGAACCCTCCTCGACCTACGAACGCTCGAACTTACGAACTCTTCCGAGATACGAACTGAAATCAAGGGACCCCTCCTCGACCTACGAACGCTCGAACTTACGAACTCTTCCGAGATACGAACTGAAATCAAGGGACCCCTCCTCGACTTACGAACGTTCGAACTTACGAACTCTTCCGAGATACGAACTGAAATCAAGGGACCCCTCCTCGACTTACGAACGTTCGAACTTATGAACTCTTCTGAGATACGAACTGAAATCAAGGGACCCTCCTCGATTTACGAACGTTCGAACTTACGAACTCTTCTGAGATACGAACTGACATGCACAGACCCTCCTCGACTTATGGACGTTCGAACTTACAAAACTCTTCCGAGATACGAACTGACACGCAGGGCCCGCTCCTCGACCTACGGACGTTCTTCAGTCTCGGCACCGCCAAACGCCGGGAGGCTTTAACCGAGAGGTTGTCATCAGCCGCTCGCGACTGCTGCCGCCTGCCACGAGTTCATTCGTGAAGAGGCAAACAACAGAGGGCAGACACCTCCCGGTAAGTTGTTGTTCAAGAGATTAGAGAGGAAAATACGAGCACCGAGGTGAATGAGTGTCTACATGTGCAGAACGTGAAGAACCAGCGGCATCTACATCTGCAGAACGTGAAGAACCAGTGCATCTACATCTACAGAACGTGAAGAACCAGTGGCATCTACATCTAGAGAACGTGAAAAACCAGTGGTATCTACATCTGTAGAACATGAAGAACCAGTGGCATGTACATCTGTAGAACGTGAAGAACCAGTGGTATTGACATCTATAGAACATGAAGAACCAGTGGCATCTACATCTACAGAACATGAAGAACCAGTGCATCTACATCTACAGAACGTGAAGAACCAGTGGTATCTATATCTGCAGAACGTGAAGAACCAGTGGCATCTACATCTACAGAACGTGAAGAACCAGTGGCATCTACATCTGTAGAACGTGAAGAACCAGTGGCATCTACATCTGTAGAACGTGAAGAACCAGTGGCATCTACATCTGCAGAACGTGAAGAACCAGTGGTATTGACATCTATAGAACATAAAGAACCAGTGGCATCTACATCTACAGAACATGAAGAACCAGTGCATCTACATCTACAGAACGTGAAGAACCAGTGGTATCTATATCTGCAGAACGTGAAGAACCAGTGGCATCCACATCTACAGAACGTGAAGAACCAGTGGCATCTACATCTGTAGAACGTGAAGAACCAGTGGCATCTACATCTGTAGAACGTGAAGAACCAGTGGCATCTACATCTGCAGAACGTGAAGAACCAGTGGCATCTACATCTGCAGGACGTGAAGAACCAGTGGCATCTACATCTGTAGAACGTGAAGAACCAGTGGCATCTACATCTACAGAACGTGAAGAACCAGTGGCATCTACATCTGTAGAACGTGAGGAACCAGTGGCATCTACATCTGCAGAAGGTGAAGAACCAATGGTCTTTACATCTACAGAACGTGAAGAACCAGTGGCATCTACATCTAGAGAACGTGAAAAACCAGTGGTATCTACATCTGTAGAACATGAAGAACCAGTGGCATGTACATCTGTAGAACGTGAAGAACCAGTGGTATTGACATCTATAGAACATGAAGAACCAGTGGCATCTACATCTACAGAACATGAAGAACCAGTGCATCTACATCTACAGAACGTGAAGAACCAGTGGTATCTATATCTGCAGAACGTGAAGAACCAGTGGCATCTACATCTACAGAACGTGAAGAACCAGTGGCATCTACATCTGTAGAACGTGAAGAACCAGTGGCATCTACATCTGTAGAACGTGAAGAACCAGTGGCATCTACATCTGCAGAACGTGAAGAACCAGTGGTATTGACATCTATAGAACATGAAGAACCAGTGGCATCTACATCTACAGAACATGAAGAACCAGTGCATCTACATCTACAGAACGTGAAGAACCAGTGGTATCTATATCTGCAGAACGTGAAGAACCAGTGGCATCCACATCTACAGAAAGTGAAGAACCAGTGGCATCTACATCTGTAGAACGTGAAGAACCAGTGGCATCTACATCTGTAGAACGTGAAGAACCAGTGGCATCTACATCTGCAGAACGTGAAGAACCAGTGGCATCTACATCTGCAGGACGTGAAGAACCAGTGGCATCTACATCTGTAGAACGTGAAGAACCAGTGGCATCTACATCTGCAGAACGTGAAGAACCAGTGGCATCTACATCTGCAGAACGTGAAGAACCAGTGGCATCTACATCTGCAGAACGTGAAGAACCAGTGGCATCTACATCTGCAGAACGTGAAGAACCAGTGGCATCTACATCTGCAGAACGTGAAGAACCAGTGGCATCTAGATCTATAGAACGTGAAGAACCAGTGGCATCTACATATGCAGAACGTGAAGAACCAATGGCATCTACATCTGCAGAACGTGAAGAACCAGTGGCATCTACATCTGCAGAACGTGAAGAACCAGTGGCATCTACATCTGCAGAACGTGAAGAACCAGTGGCATCTACATTTGCAGAACGTGAATAACCAGTGGCATCTACATCTGCAGAACGTGAAGAACCAGTGGCATCTACATCTGTAGAACGTGAAGAACCAGTGGCATCTACATCTGCAGAACGTGAAGAACCAGTGGCATCTACATCTGCAGAACGTGAAGAACCAGTGGCATCTACATCTGCAGAACGTGAAGAACCAGTGGCATCTACATCTGTAGAACGTGAAGAACCAGTGGCATCTAGATCTATAGAACGTGAAGAACCAGTGGCATCTACATATGCAGAACGTGAAGAACCAATGGCATCTACATCTGCAGAATGTGAAGAACCAGTGGCATCTACATCTGCAGAACGTGAAGAACCAGTGGCATCTACATCTGCAGAACGTGAAGAACCAGTGGCATCTCCATCTGCAGAACGTGAAGAACCAGTGGCATCTTCATCTGCAGAACGTGAAGAACCAGTGGTATCTACATCTGCAGAACGTGAACAACCAGTGGCATCTACATCTGCAGAACGTGAAGAACCAGTGGCATCTACATCTGCATAACGTGAAGAACCAGTGGCATCTACATCTGTAGAACGTGAAGAACCAGTGGCATCTACATCTGCAGAACGTGAAGAACCAGTGGCATCTACATCTGCAGAACGTGAAGAACCAGTGGCATCTACATCTGCAGAACGTGAAGAACCAGTGGCATCTACGTCTGCAGAACGTGAAGAACCAGTGGCATCTACATCTGCAGAACGTGAAGAACCAGTGGCATCTACACCTGTAGAACGTGAAAAACCAGTGGCATCTACATCTGCAGAACGTGAAGAACCAGTGGCATCTACATCTGTAGAACGTGAAGAACCAGTGGCATCTACATCTGCAGAACGTGAAGAACCAGTGGCATCTACATCTGCAGAACGTGAAGAACCAGTGGCATCTACATTTGCAGAACGTGAAGAACCAGTGGCATCTACATCTGCAGAACGTGAAGAACCAGTGGCATCTACATCTGTAGAACGTGAAGAACCAGTGGCATCTAGATCTATAGAACGTGAAGAACCAGTGGCATCTACATATGCAGAACGTGAAGAACCAATGGTATCTACATCTGCAGAATGTGAAGAACCAGTGGCATCTACATCTGCAGAACGTGAAGAACCAGTGGCATCTACATCTGCAGAACGTGAAGAACCAGTGGCATCTCCATCTGCAGAACGTGAAGAACCAGTGGCATCTTCATCTGCAGAACGTGAAGAACCAGTGGTATCTACATCTGCAGAACGTGAACAACCAGTGGCATCTACATCTGCAGAACGTGAAGAACCAGTGGCATCTACATCTGCATAACGTGAAGAACCAGTGGCATCTACATCTGTAGAACGTGAAGAACCAGTGGCATCTACATCTGCAGAACGTGAAGAACCAGTGGCATCTACATCTGTAGAACGTGAAGAACCAGTGGCATCTACATCTGCAGAACGTGAAGAACCAGTGGCATCTACATCTGCAGAACGTGAAGAACCAGTGGCATCTACATCTGCAGAACGTGAAGAACCAGTGGCATCTACATCTGCAGAACGTGAAGAACCAGTGGCATCTACATCTGTAGAACGTGAAGAACCAGTGGCATCTACATCTGCAGAACGTGAAGAACCAGTGGCATCTACATCTCCAGAACGTGAAGAACCAGTGGCATCTACATCTATAGAACGTGAACAACCAGAAGCATCTACATCTACAGAACATGAAGAACCAGTGGCATCTACATCTACGGAACGTGAAGAACCAGTGGCATTTACAGAACGCGAAGAACCAGTGGCATCTACAGAACGCGAAGAACCAGTGGCATCTACAGAACGTGAAGAACCAGTGGTATATACATATACAGAACGTGAAGAACCAGTGGCATCTACAGAACGTGAAGAATCAGTGGCATCTACAGAACGTGAAGAACCAGTGGCATCTACAGAACGTGAAGAACCAGTGGCATCTACAGAACGTGAAGAACCAGTGGTATATACATCTATAGAACGTGAAGAACCAGTGGCATCTACAGAACGTGAAGAATCAGTGGCATCTACAGAACGTGAAGAACTAGTGGCATCTACATCTACAGAACGTGAAGAATCAGTGGCATCTACAGAACGTGAAGAACCAGTGGCATCTACAGAACGTGAAGAACCAGTGGTATCTACATCTGCAGAACGTGAAGAACCAGTGGCATCTACATCTACAGAACGTGAAGAACCAGTGGCATCTACAGAACGTGAAGAACCAGTGAAAGGGCCACTGGTTGGGTTTATCTTTGATGGCTTTTGCGAGATATTTCAGATTCAAGCGAGATTTCAAAAAAAAGAATAATTCCGCATTGTATGACCTTAACATCTGAATAATTCGAAAACGCTAAACCGTAGGCGAACGGAAATGATGGCTGAGATATTTTTTTAATGTACATACTACCAACGAGAAAACGTGGCGTGCATATCGTGTCATTCCTTCACGTAAAGTCCCGGTCACAGAAGCAAAGCTTGTGGTGAATACGTGTGAGACATAAGCAATTCGAAAACAACACTTACTACCCAGGAACAAAAATGGGTGACCAAATAATGCCCGTCAATACGGTAACGCGCATTGAGCTATAGGGTAGCGCTCTAGACTAGGCTGTGTACGGTAACCCCGTCAATACGGTAACGCGCATTGAGCTATGGGGCAGCGCCCTAGACTAGGATGTGTACGGTAACCCCCGTCAATACGGTAACGCGCATTGAGCTATGGGGTAGCGCCCTAGACTAGGATGTGTACGGTAACCCCCGTCAATACGGTAACGCGCATTGAGCTATGGGGTAGCGCCCTAGACTAGGATGTGTACGGTAACCCCGTCAATACGGTAACGCGCATTGAGCTATGGGGTAGCGCCCTAGACTAGGATGTGTACGGTAACCCCCGTCAATACGGTAACGCGCATTGAGCTATGGGGTAGCGCCCTAGACTAGGATGTGTACGGTAACCCCGTCAATACGGTAACGCGCATTGAGCTATGGGACAGCGCCCTAGACTAGGATGTGTACGGTAACCCCGTCAATACGGTAACGCGCATTGGCTATGGGACAGCGCCCTAGACTAGGATGTGTACGGTAACCCCGTCAATACGGTAACGCGCATTGAGCTATGGGGTAGCGCCCTCGACTAGGATGTGTACGGTAACCTCGTCAATACGGTAACGCGCATTGAGCTATGGGGTAGCGCCCGCGACTAGGATGTGTACGGTAACCCCGTCAATACGGTAACGCGCATTGAGCTATGGGGTAGCGCCCTAGACTAGGATGTGTACGGTAACCCCGTCAATACGGTAACGCGCATTGAGCTATGGGGTAGCGCCCTAGACTAGGATGTGTACGGTAACCCCGTCAATACGGTAACGCGCAATGAGCTATGGGGTAGCGCCCTAGACTAGGATGTGTACGGTAACCCCGTCAATACGGTAACGCGCTATTTGGATACACGCGGTAGCAGTAACGCGCACTTTGGAAAAAATACTCGGAGACCCACAGACTCACACAGAGACCCACAGACTCACACAGAGACCCACAGACTCACACAGAGACCCACAGACTCACACAGAGACCCACAGACTCACACAGACACCCACAGACTCACACAGAGACCCACAGTCTCACACAGAGACCCGTAGACTCACACAGAGACCCGTAGACTCACACAGAGACCCATAGACTCACACAGAGACACATAGACCCGCACAGAGACCCATAGACTCGCACAGAGACCCACAGACTCACACAGAGACCCACAGCCTCACACAGAGACCCACAGACTCACACAGAGACCCACAGACTCACACAGAGACCCACAGACTCACACAGAGACCCACAGACTCACACAGAGACCCACAGACTCACACAGAGACCCACAGACTCACACAGAGACCCACAGACTCACACAGAGACCCACAGACTCACACAGAAATCCACAGACTCACAAACAGACCCACAGACTCACACAGAGACCCACAGACTCACACAGAGACCCACAGACTCACACAGAGACCACAGACTCACACAGAGACCCACAGACTCACAAACAGATCCACAGACTCACACAGAGACCCACAGACTCACACAGAGACCCACAGACTCACACATAGACCCACAGACTCACACATAGACCCACAGACTCACACAGAGACTTACACAGAGACCCACACTCACACAGGGACCCACAGACTCACACAGGGACCCACAGACTCACACAGACTCACACAGAGACCCACAGACTCACACAGAGACCCACAGACTCACACAGAGACCCACAGACTCACACATAGACCTACAGACTCACACAGAGACCCACAGACTCACACATAGACCCACAGACTCACACATAGACCCACAGACTCACACAGAGACTCAAGAGACCCACACATATACCCACAGACACACACAGAGACTCACACAGAGCCCACAGACTTACTCAGAGACCCACAGACTCACACAGAGACCCACAGACTCACACATAGACCCACAGACTCACACAGAGACTCAGAGACCCACACATCTACCCACAGACACACACAGAGACTCACACAGAGACCCACAGACTCACAGAGACCCACAGACCCACACAGAGACCCACAGACTCACACAGAGACCCACAGACTCACACAGAGACCCACAGACTCACACAGATAAAGGTCCCCCGTGTAGCCTCAACAGACTGTAGGGGCAAGTGCTGTTAGTAGCGAGTAGCAGCACCTATGAAGGTAGACACAGACAAAGATCCCCCGTGTAGCCTCTAACAGACTGTAGGGGCAAGTGCTGTTAGTAGCGAGTAGCAGCAGCTATGAAGGTAGACACAGACAAAGGTCCCCCGTGTAGCCTCTACAGACTGTAGGGGGAAGTGCTGTTAGTAGCGAGTAGCAGCACCTATGAAGGTAGACACAGACAAAGATCCCCCGTGTAGCCTCTACAGACTGCTGGGGCAAGTGCTGTTAGTAGCGAGTAGCAGCAGCTATGAAGGTAGACACAGACAAAGATCCCCCGTGTAGCCACTAGACTGCTGGGGCAAGTGCTGTTAGTAGCGAGTAGCAGCAGCACCTATGAAGGTAGACACAGACAAAGATCCCCCGTGTAGCCACTACAGACTGCTGGGGTAAGTGCTGTTAGTAGCGAGTAGCAGCACCTATGAAGGTAGACACAGACAAAGATCCCCCGTGTAGCCTCTAACAGACTGTAGGGGCAAGTGCTGTTAGTAGCGAGTAGCAGCAGCTATGAAGGTAGACACAGACAAAGGTCCCCCGTGTAGCCTCTACAGACTGTAGGGGGAAGTGCTGTTAGTAGCGAGTAGCAGCACCTATGAAGGTAGACACAGACAAAGATCCCCCGTGTAGCCTCTACAGACTGCTGGGGCAAGTGCTGTTAGTAGCGAGTAGCAGCAGCTATGAAGGTAGACACAGACAAAGATCCCCCGTGTAGCCACTACAGACTGCTGGGGTAAGTGCTGTTAGTAGCGAGTAGCAGCACCTATGAAGGTAGACACAGACAAAGATCCCCCGTGTAGCCTCTAACAGACTGTAGGGGCAAGTGCTGTTAGTAGCGAGTAGCAGCAGCTATGAAGGTAGACACAGACAAAGGTCCCCCGTGTAGCCTCTACAGACTGTAGGGGGAAGTGCTGTTAGTAGCGAGTAGCAGCACCTATGAAGGTAGACACAGACAAAGATCCCCCGTGTAGCCTCTACAGACTGCTGGGGCAAGTGCTGTTAGTAGCGAGTAGCAGCAGCTATGAAGGTAGACACAGACAAAGATCCCCCGTGTAGACACTAGACTGCTGGGGCAAGTGCTGTTAGTAGCGAGTAGCAGCAGCTATGAAGGTAGACACAGACAAAGATCCCCCGTGTAGTCACTACAGACTGCTGGGGCAAGTGCTGTTAGTAGCGAGTAGCAGCTGCTATGAAGGTAGACACAAAGGTCCCCCGTGTAGCCTCTACAGACTGCTGGGGCAAGTGCTGTTAGTAGCGAGTAGCAGAAGCTATGAAGGTAGACACAGACAAAGATCCCCGGTGTAGCCTCTACAGACTGCTGGGGCAAGTGTTGTTAGTAGCGAGTAGCAGCAGCAGCTATGGATGGTACCGGCAATGTGGCACACGAGGGGGGTGGGTGGCCAGCGCCACGCCCGGCCGCCTTTGTCTCTCCCAGTGGCGACGTTTCACACTACGCACCGTGATACCAGGTAACTCACTCGAGGCCGAGTCGACCTAGGGGAGGCCCAGGACCGGTTCTGTGGGGTCCGGGCTAGGGGGTCTGGGACCCCCCCCAAAATTAAATCCCCGTCGCCGCTGAAACAGCCAAGCCGAGTGGGGCCCCACCTCGTAGCGTCTTGAGCGGGATGGTGGTAGGCGTCTCTATCAGAGTGAATACGACAGCGAGGGGGCGTGGCTAGGCGCCCCGATCAGAGTGATTACGACAGCGAGGGGGCGTAGCTAGGCGCCTCTATCAGAGTGATTACGACAGCGAGGGGGGCGTGGCTAGGCGCCTCTATCAGAGTGAATACGACAGCGAGGGGAGCGTGGTAGGCGCCTCTTTCAGAGTGAATACGACAGCGAGGGGGGGTGACTAAGCCCCTCTATCAGAGTGCACACGACAGCGAGGGGGCGTGGCTATGCGCCTCTATCAGAGTGAATACGACAGCGAGGGGGGCGTGGCTAGGCGCCTCTATCAGAGTGAATACGACAGCGAGGGGGGCGTGGCTAGGCGCCTCTATCAGAGTGAATACGACAGCGAGGGGGGGGGCAGGCGCCTCTATCAGAGTGAATACGACAGCGAGGGGGGCGTGGCTAGGCGCCTGTATCAGAGTGAATACGACAGCGAGGGTGCGTGGCTAGGCGCCTCTATCAGAGTGAATACGACAGCGAGGGGGGCGTGACTAAGCGCCTCTATTAGAGTGAATACGATAGCGAGGGGGCGTGGCTAGGCGCCTCTATCAGAGTGATTACGACAGCGAGGGGGGCGTGGCTAGGCGCCTCTATCAGAGTGAATACGACAGCGAGGGGGGGTGACTAAGCCCCTCTATCAGAGTGCATACGACAGCGATGGGGCGTGGCTATGCGCCTCTATCAGAGTGAATACGACAGCGAGGGGGGCGTGGCTAGGCGCCTCTATCAGAGTGAATACGACAGCGAGGGGGGCGTGGCTAGGCGCCTCTATCAGAGTGAATACGACAGCGAGGGGGGCGTGGCTAGGCGCCTCTATCAGAGTGAATACGACAGCGAGGGGGCGTGGCTAGGCGCCTCTATCAGAGTGATTACGACAGCGAGGGGGGCGTGGCTAGGCGCCTCTATCAGAGTGAATACGACAGCGAGGGTGCGTGGCTAGGCGCCTCTATCAGTGTGAATACGACAGCGAGGGGGGCGTGACTAAGCGCCTCTATTAGAGTGAATACGATAGCGAGGGGGCGTGGCTAGGCGCCTCTATCAGAGTGATTACGACAGCGAGGGGGGCGTGGCTAGGCGCCTCTATCAGAGTGAATACGACAGCGAGGGGGGGTGACTAAGCCCCTCTATCAGAGTGCATACGACAGCGATGGGGCGTGGCTATGCGCCTCTATCAGAGTGAATACGACAGCGAGGGGGGCGTGGCTAGGCGCCTCTATCAGAGTGAATACGACAGCGAGGGGGGCGTGGCTAGGCGCCTCTATCAGAGTGAATACGACACCGAGGGGGGCGTGGCTAGTCGCCTCTATCAGAGTGAATACGACAGCGAGGGGGGCGTGGCTAGGCGCCTCTATCAGAGTGAATACGACAGCGAGGGGGCGTGGCTAGGCGCCTCTATCAGAGTGATTACGACAGCGAGGGGGGCGTGGCTAGGCGCCTCTATCAGAGTGAATATGACAGCGAGGGGGGGTGACTAAGCCCCTCTATCAGAGTGCATACGACAGCGAGGGGGCGTGGCTATGCGCCTCTATCAGAGTGAATACGACAGCGAGGGGGGCGTGGCTAGGCGCCTCTATCAGAGTGAATACGACAGCGAGAGGGGCGTGGCTAGGCGCCTCTATCAGAGTGAGTACGACAGCGAGGGGGGCGTGGCTAGGCGCCTCTATCAGAGTGAATACGACAGCGAGGGGGGCGTGGCTAGGCGCCTCTATCAGAGTGCATACGACAGCGAGGGGGCGTGGCTATGCGCCTCTATCAGAGTGAATACGACAGCGAGGGGGGCGTGACTAGGCGCCTCTATCAGAGTGAATACGACAGCGAGGGGGCGTGTCTAGGCGCCTCTATCAGAGTGAATACGACAGCGAGGGGGGCGTGGCTAGGCGCCTCTATCAGAGTGAATACGACAGCGAGGGGGCGTGGCTAGGCGCCTCTATCAGAGTGATTACGACAGCGAGGGGGGCGTGGCTAGGCGCCTCTATCAGAGTGAATACGACAGCGAGGGGGGTGACTAAGCCCCTCTATCAGAGTGCATACGACAGCGAGGGGGCGTGGCTATGCGCCTCTATCAGAGTGAATACGACAGCGAGGGGGGCGTGGCTAGGCGCCTCTATCAGAGTGAATACGACAGCAAGAGGGGCGTGGCTAGGCGCCTCTATCAGAGTGAGTACGACAGCGAGGGGGGCGTGGCTAGGCGCCTCTATCAGAGTGAATACGACAGCGAGGGGGGCGTGGCTAGGCACCTCTATCAAAGTGAATACGACAGCGAGGGGGGCGTGACTAAGCGCCTCTATCAGAGTGAATATAACAGTGAGGGGGGCGTGGCTAGGCGCCTCTATCAGAGTGAATACGACAGCGAGGTGGGTGAAGAGGCGCCTCTATCAGAGTGAATACGACAGCGAGGGGGGCGTGGCTAGGCGCCTCTATCAGAGTGAATACGACAGCGAGGGGGGTGTGGCTAGGCGCCTCTATCAGAGTGAATACGACAGTGAGGGGGGCGTGGCAAGGCGCCACTATCAGAGTGAATACGACAGCAAGGGGGGGGTGACGAGGTGCCTCTATCAGAGTGAATACGACAGCGAGGGGGCGCGTCGCTAGGCGCCGCTATCAGAGTGAATACGACAGCGAGGGGGGGGGCGTGACTAGGCGCCTCTATCAGAGTGAATACGACAGAGAGGGGGGGGGGGCGTGGCTAGGCGCCTCTTTCAGAGTGAATACGACAGCGAGGGGGGGAGACTAAGCCCCTCTATCAGAGTGCATACGACAGCGAGGGGGCGTGGCTATGCGCCTCTATCAGAGTGAATACGACAGCGAGGGGGCGTGGCTAGGCGCCTCTATCAGAGTGAATACGACAGCGAGGGGGGCGTGGCTAGGCACCTCTATCAGAGTGAATATAACAGTGAGGGGGGCGTGGCTAGGCGCCTCTATCAGAGTGAATACGACAGCGAGGTGGGTGAAGAGGCGCCTCTATAAGAGTGAATACGACAGCGAGGGGGGCGTGGCTAGGCGCCTCTATCAGAGTGAATACGATAAACTCACACAGAGACCCATAGACTCACACAGAGACCCAAAGACTCACACAGAGACCCATAGACCCACACAGAGACCCATAGACTTACACAGAGACTCATAGACTCACACAGAGACTCATAGACTCACACAGAGACCCATAGACTCACACAGATACTAATAGACTCACATAGAGACCCATATATTCACCCAAAGACCCATAGACTCACACAGAGACCCACAGACTCACACAGAGACCCATAGACTCACACAGAGACCCATAGTCTCACACAGAGAACCCACAGACTCGCACAGAGACCCATAGACTCACACAGATACTAATAGACTCACACAGAGACCCATAGTCTCACACAGAGACCCATAGACTCACACATATACCCGTAGACTCACACAGAGACCCACAGACTCCCACAGAGAGCCACACAGAGACCCACAGACTCACACAGAGACCTATACATTTCCCCAGAGACCCATAGACTCACACAGAGACCCATAGACTCACACAAAGACTCACAGACTCACAGAGACCCACAGACTCACACAGAGACCAATAGACTCACACAGAGACCCACAACAGAGACCCACAGACTCACACATAGACCCATAGACTCACATAGAGACCCATAGACTCACACAGAGACCCACAGACCCACACAGAGACCCACAGACTCACACAGAAACCCACAGACTCACACAGAGACCCACAGACTCACACATAGACCCATAGACTCACACAGAGACCCACAGACTCACACAGACCCACAGGCTCACACAGAGACCCACAGACCCACACAGAGACCCATAGACTCATACAGATACCCGTAGACTCACACAGAGACTCACAGACTCACACAGAGACCCACACAGAGACCCACAGACTCACACAGACACCCACAGACTCACACAGAGACCCACAGTCTCACACAGAGACCCATAGACTCACACAGAGACCCGTAGACTCACACAGAGACCCACAGACTCACACAGACACCCACAGACTCGCACAGAGACCCACAGACTCACACAGAGACCCGTAGACTCACACAAAGACCCACAGACTCACACAGAGACCCACAGACTCACACACAGAGACCCATAGACTCACACAGAGACCCGTAGACTCACACAGAGACCCACAGACTCACACAGAGACCCACAGACCCACACAGAGACCCACAGACTCACACAGACACCTACAGACTCACACAGAGACCCATAGACTCACACAGAGACCCACAGACCCACACAGAGACCCACAGACTCACACACACAGACCCACAGACTCACACAGAGACCCACAGACCCACATAGAGACCCACAGACTCACACAGAGACCCACAGACTCGCATAGAGCCCCATCGTCTGTCGTCCGTCCTCCGCATTTCCGATTTGCACCGTTGGCTAAGTACGGTGCAAAATAAGTTCAACGTACACACATTCAGCTTCGTAACTGCAAGCAGATAAAAAAACACAATTCTACTGCCACTGCATGCCTCATGTAATTTATTTAACACCTAGTAGGCTTCTGCAAGCAATATCATACATAACAGAGGTTTGTTGGGTGAGATCGCCTAAATACAAATGTGTCAGGAAACCCCCCACCACCCGACACAGTCAATTAGTAAGAGGGTTTGTCACGTAAACAGAACGTGGGCAATTCGTTACTGGTACAGCACGAGTGTATAGTGTAGTGTATAGTGTAGTGTACTAGTGTATAGTGTAGTATATATTATAGTGTATCGTGTAGTGTATAGTGTAGTGTATAGTATAGTGTATAGTGTAGTGTATAGTGTAGCATACTAATACAGCACTAGTGTATATTGTAGTGTATCGTGTAGTGTATAGTGTAGTGTATAGTGGCAATGTATAGTGCAGTGTATAGTGTAGTGTATAGTATAGTGTATAGTGTAGTGTATAGTGTAGTATACTAGGACAGCACTAGTGTGTAGTGTAGTGTATAATGTAGTGTACTAGTACAACACTAGTGTATATTATAGTGTAGACTAGTACAGCACTAGTGTATAATGCAGTGTATAGTGTAGTATACTAGGACAACATTAGTGTATAGTGTAGTGTATAGTGTAGACTAGTACAGCACTAGTGTATAGTGTAGTGTATAATGCAGTGTATAGTGTAGTATACTATTACAGCACTAGTGTATAGTGTAGTGTAGTATACTAATACAGCACTAGTGTATAGTGTAGTGTATAGTGTAGTGTATAGTGTAGTATACTAGTACAGCACTAGTGTATAGTGTAGTGTATAGTGTAGTATACTAGTACAGCACTAGTGTATAGTGTAGTGTATAGTGTAGTATACTAGTACAGCACTAACCGGTTGTGTTTTGAAGAACAAATCCACAACATTTACCGCCTGATGTTACTGGTTGTAATTACTGGCGAAACGTCGTACTCAGATTGTAAGTCTTGTGGATTTGCTCTCCAACACGCAGCCGGTTAGGGCTGTACTAGTACACTACACTATACACTACACTTTGCACTACATCATACACTACTATACACTACACTATACACTACACTTTGCACTACATCATACACTACTATACACTACACTATACACTACACTTTACACTACACACTACTATAGACTACACTATACACTAGTATACTACACTATAGACTACACTATACACTACACTATACACTACACTATACACTACACTATACACTACTATACACTACACACTACTATACACTACACACTACACTAGTATACTACACTATACACTACACTATACACTACTATACACTACACACTACTATAGACTACACTATATACTACACTATACACTACACTATACACTAGTGCTGTACTAGTATACTACACTATACACTACACTATACACTAGTGCTGTACTAGTATACTACACTATACACTACACTATACACTACACTATACACTACACTATATACTACACTATAGACTACACTATACACTACACTACACACTACACTTTACACTCGTATACTACACTATACACTAGTACACTACACTATACTATATGCTACACTATATACTACACTATACACTAGTATACTACACTATACACGACACTATAAACTACACTATATACTACACTATACATTACACTATACACTAGTATACACTATACACTACACTATAAACTACTACACTACACTATATACTAGTGATGTACTAGTAACGAAATGGCCACGTTCTGTTTACGTGACAAACCCTCATACTAATTGGCTGTGTCGGGTGGTGGGGGGGTTCACGACACATTTGTAATAATAGGGTTTTTACCCTTTTTTCTGGCAACAAAACTGAAACCTTTTTACGAGGATTCATGTTACTGCATTAACCACAATACCTGCAGTCAAAATGCAAATAAAAAAAAACATACTATGATAACATATGCATTGTCCTTGAAACTGATTGGTCCACACCAAGGGACGGCTTTCTTTTGAGCCCCGATCCAATTGGTGCTCGACAAGATGACGTCTTTTGGCGTCATCTTGCGTCAAATGAAATGACGCCTTTTGGCGTCATCTGGTCGAGCACCAATTGGATCGAGGCTCAAAAGAAGCCGTCCCTTGGTGTGGACCAATCAGTTTCAAGGACAATGCAACATCATATTATCATAGTGTGTTGTTTTTTGTTTGCATTTCGACTGCAGGTATTGTGGTGAATGCAGTAAACATGAATCCTCGTAAAAAAAAGGTTTCAGTTCTGCTGCCAGAAAAAAATGGAAAAAAACCCCCTATTATTACATTTTGGTACTGGCAAAGGAGGTCTAATGATGAGACACTTGTATTTACGCGATCGAACCCAAAAACAGAAACCCTGTCTCATGGGCTGATGTCATTTGTTCGCGCCCGCCGGTTACACCTGGAAGCTCACATCGCTTACGATCGGCGAAGTCCGGAAAGGTTTTTTTGTTTTTCCACCCATCGTTCTGGGTGACCGCGTGGATTTGAAATTTGTGTCGTCATCGGCAGCTCTCACGCGACGCGATTCGTCGCCCAAAACGACTCTCGCGTACGGCGGCATCAATCCGCGCATTAAAATGATCGCTTAAACCAGACGTGGGGCAATACGGCCCCAATGGGCTTTTTAATCCGGCCCGCTGAACTTGTCCAAATATTATTATTATCGTTTCGATTTAAAGCTTTCGTGACTGCAAGGATTCATCTTCTTTGGTTCTTTCGGTAAAGTCACCACCACCACGTAGAATGAGAATAAAATAATAAATTGATAAAATAAAATAACGCAGTAAAATTCCCACGACGTTTTGGCCACGACACAAGCGGCCTTCATCAGGTGAAGGGACGAGACTGTCTGGAGGACAGCGCTGGAGCGAACACAGCCACGCTCAGATCGCGACCTTTAAGCTATTTCAATGCTAAATTCTATGCTAATTCCTTTGTCAAGGCGCTTTGTTTCTTCTCACACAGCTTAAAGGTCGCGGTCTGAGCTTGGCTGTGTTCGCTCCAGCGCTGTCCTCCAGACAGTCTCGTCCCTTCACCTGATGAAGGCAGCTTGTGTTGTGGCCGAAACGTCGTGAGAATTTCACTGTGTTATTTTATTTTATCAATTTATTATTTTATTCTCATTCTACGTGGTGGTGACTTTACCGAAAGAACCAAAGAAGATTATTAATGTTATTAAATTAAATTTTACCTTTCTCCTGTAATGCCCCCATTTCCCCATTAGATGGCGCACTTTGACCGGGAGTTACGACACGTTTCTGTATCGTTCACGTTCGTGCAATTTTGTTAAATTGCCTCGCAAGTAAACGCTTTGCTACCTGTCGAAGGCCAAATCCTTTCACGTAATGATTTTTAACACGTCATCTATATTAAGTTCACGCGAACGCTCTGTCCATCTGCTTCCTGGCCCGGCCCCTCTGTCAAACTTTAGAAGTCATTCAGGCCCGCGAGTCAAAAAATGTGCCCACCCCTGACTTAAACCGTACGTAACCCCCAGGGGCCAGCCACGTACCGTACCCCCCCCCCCTCCCCCCCCCCCCCGCCCAGGTCGAGAAACCACCGATGTTTAAGCGTCTGCGAAATAGAGCGTTGTGCAGCTCATCGGATTCCGCCAGTACGAATGAATGTTCAGATTTTTATCGCTCCGGCCTACCGTGGGCAGCATCAACGTTAACAAAGCAACGACGACAACAACAAACAAACAACGCTCGTGCGGCCTACGGAACTCCATCGCGGTAACCGTTGCGCGCGCGCATGTGCTTTCGGGAAAACGGAGGAAAAAAATAATCCATTTTTGGAATTTGTGGCTCGGTAGAGCCTTAGAACTGGCCAATCGGACACGGGCAACTGTTACTGGCATTGTAAGCGCGACGGCCAATCAGAAATCGAGCACACCGGCCGCCAACAACGTAGGCCAATCAGAACACAGTACGAGTTCCGCCCGTGCCTTACACTGCCCAATCGGATACAAGGAACTGTCACTAGCATTATAAGCGTAACGGCCAATCAGAAACCAGCACACTGGCCGGCAACGACGTAGGCCAATCAGAACACAGTACGAGTTCTACCCGTGCCTTACACTGCCCAATCGGACACAAGGAACTGTCACTAGCATTATAAGCGCGAAGGCCAATCAGAAACCGAGCACACCGGCCGCCAACAACGTAGGCCAATCAGAACACAGTACGAGTTCTACCCGTGCCTTACACTGCCCAATCGGACACAAGGAACTGTCACTAGCATTATAAGCGCGAAGGCCAATCAGAAACCGAGCACATCGGCCGCCAACAACATAGGCCAATCAGAACACAGTACGAGTTCTACCCGTGCCTTGCACTGCCCAATTAGACACGAGGAACTGTCACTAACATTATAAGCGTAACGGCCAATCAGAAACCAGCACACTGGCCGGCAACAACGTAGGCCAATCAGAACACAGCACGAGTTTTACCCGCGCCTTACACTGGCCAATCAGACACGAGGAACTGTCACTACCTTTTATAAGCACAACAACCAATCAGAAACCGAGCACACCGGCCGCCAATAACGTAGGCCAACCAGAACACAGCACGAGTTCGACCCATGCCTTGCACTGGCCAATCGGAGACAAGGCCCTCATCCAAACATTTAGTGCCAGCCCCAACACTCGCACGAAGCCCCGACGACCCCCAACCAACCAGCTCCAGCGCTTGCCCCACCTCTAAGACGGCCCCAACAGACTTTACTTCGACTCCTGACCCTAACCACGTTGGCCAGATGGTGGTCAGATTAGTGGTCAGCCAGTGGCCTTGACGGAGGTCAGTTTTGGCCATGATAGTGAACAGCTGGTGGCTATGGTGGTGATCAGCCGTTGGCTTTAGAGGAGGCCGTAATGGTGGTGATTTGGTGGCCATGATGGTCATCAGCTGGTGACCATGATGGTGGTCATCTGGTAACATGGTGGAGACCATGATGGTGATCAGCTGGTAACCTGGCGGAGACCATGATGGTGATCAGCTGGTGGCCATGATGGTGGTCAGCTGGTAACCTGGCGGAGACCATGATGGTGATCAGCTGGTGGCCATGATGGTGGTCAGCTGGTAACCTGGCGGAGACCATGATGGTGATCAGCTGGTAACCTGGCGGAGACCATGATGGTGATCAGCTGGTGGACATGATGGTGGTCAGCGACACCCAAGATACCCTGTATGGCCTCATCAGAATGTTGGGGCAAGTGCTGTTAGCGAGCAGCGCCTATTAAGGCCGGCACAGCACACGAGGGGGTGGGTGGCCAGAACCACGCCCGGCCGCCTTTGTCTCCCCAGTGGCGATGCTTACTACACACCGCAACCAGGTACTCATTTGAGGTCGAGTCGACCTCGGGGAGGCCCAGAACCGGTTCAGACAATCGTCACCGTGAGCGGGAATCGAACTCTCGGGCCGCCGGGTTTTCATAGGGTCGCTGACCGCTGCGCCACCGCTCCCCACCACCGCCACCGCCACCGGCACCATCACCGCAAGACTCACACTGGCCTAGCTGCCTCCTCCCACCCCCCACCCAGAACCAGCGACGCCCGCTCTCACTCCTTGGCCTCCGCCAGTTTATTATTCGTCTCGGCGGCCCCCTTGCCGACCCGCGGGGCCGCGTCCCCCTCCCGCCGCTGCTTCGCCGCGACGGCCTGGGCGCCGCCGTCCCTCGCCCCGTCGCTCTCTCCGCCCCCCTTCGCCAGCCTTGCCCCGTCGCCCGCTTCCCCGCCCGATCCCGGCGCAGCGACGCCCTTACCCCTGACCCTCCCTGCGTCCCGACCGCCGACCCCTCTGGGTTCCTTCGCCCCGCCGCCTTTGACCTCCGCGGCTCCGCCCCCTCTGGGTTCCTTCGCGCCGCCGCCTTTGACCTCCGCGGCTCCGCCCCCTCTGGGTTCCTTCGCCCCGCCGCCTTTGACCTCCGCGGCTCCGCCCCCTCTGGGTTCCTTCGCTCCGCCGCCTCTGACCTCCGCGGCTCCGCCCCCTCTGGGTTCCTTCGCCCCGCCGCCCTTGACCTCGTGGCTACCGCCCCACCTCGTCTCCTTGGCGGCGCCCCCCAGCGTGCCCCTGCGACCCCTGGCCTGACCCCTCGCCCTCCCCTGCTGCCGCTGCCCCTCCACCGCCGCATCGCCCGGGGGAGTCTCCTGGCTGCCACGCGTCGCCGCCGCCCCTTCCCGGCCGCCCCTCCGGCCTCCCCGCCCGACCGGGCCGGGGCTGCCTCCCGCTCCGGCGGTGGCCGCCGGCGTCCGCCATCGGCCCTCGGTGGGGGTCCGCGGTAACGGGGGCCCGGTGCTGGCCGCGCCAATCGTCAGGGGGCGGGTGGCGGCCGGTTTGGCGGGCGGCCGTTTCTTTTGTTGCGGCGTTTGCTGCTGTTGTTGGTGCTGTTGGTGGTGGCTCGCCGTTTCCTGCCGCAACTTCCTGCCCGTGGGGCTGATGGGTAGCTGCTTGCCCTAGTAGTGGGGGAAGGGGGAGCAGAGGTTTGGTGGAAAAAATTCAGTGATGCTAATGATGACGATGATGACGACGATGTCAATGATGATCATCATTATGCTGATGATCTATAAGTATCTTGGGGTCATCCTTGATTCAAAACTGAATTTTTAAGATCACATTGATTATATTGGTAAAAAGACAAAAATAAAAAATTGGTTTTCTGTATCGACACAAGCACTGCGTCCCCCCTATGTTCCGTTTGGAATTGATAAAAACTACCATACTGCCTCTACTTGATTCCTGTGACATCGTGTATAAATCAGCCCCCAGTACTGTACTGAAGAAGCTTGACTCAATTTATTACTCGGCCTTAAGATTTGCATTGAACTGCCCATATAGGACTCACCACTGTGATTTCTACATTGGGTCAAACTTAACATCTCTTAATGTTCGATGGCTCGTGCACCAGATCTTATTTATTCACGATGTACTTACAAAAAATCCGCAGACTACCTGCTGGATCTCCTCTCTGATTCGAAGAACAAATGTAACCTAAGGTCATCGCTCATTTACCAGCTTCACATTCCCTATTGCCGTACAAATACTGGAGGAAGGGCCTTTGCTATTGATGCCCCCAGGGTCTGGAATGCTATTGCCAATAAACTGCAACTTGAATCACTATCTATGAGATCTTCACTCAAAACTGCTCTAGAGGAGTTGTACACCCCTAGCTGCCACTGCTATTCAGTGGCCTAAAATCAAATGTTTTCGTTCCGGATGACCGCTGCAAAGTATGATCTTGTGTTTTGATTTAGTGGGCTGATCTTTAAAGGTGCATTGAACATTTTTGGTACTTCGGCTGATGCCGCTTCTGTTGTGGAGTGACTCATGCAGCCAGCTATGGGTACGGGGTTTGGTGGTACATGTTATTTATTCCTATGATCACTGCTACATTGCTTATGTATTTATTTTGGCGATTCCGAAAATGTTTATTGGTTTGGCCATCTTTGTTTGTTGCAGTACGGAGTTAGACTAATGGCTTTAATCTAAGTTGTTTTGTGGTTGTTGTTGTTGTTTGACTTGCATGCCATTGGGATTTTTGCACACAGCGTTGGTGTACGGTGCTTTTTCTGGAATATTTTGCAGTTTTTTTCTGGATTTTTCTGTTTGCGCAGTCACATAATCATTCTAAGATGTTTTCTTGTTCATGTTTTTGTTTTTTGTTTGTTGCGGTTGCACCCGATTCAAGAGCCGAATGGCTCACAGGGCTATACAAAAATAAATGAAACTGAAAACTGAAACTGATGATCATGATGTTGCTGCTGATAATGATGATTATGATGACGCTGTTGACAACAACGATGATGATGATAATGCTGCTGCTGCTGTCGACGATGCTGCAGATGATGACAACGATGATGATGATGATGATGGCGATTGTAATGACGACGACGATGACAATGATGACAATGATAACAATGGTAATAATGATGACGATGAGGACGATTGTGAAGATGACGACAATGATGATGACGATGATGATGACGACGATGACAACGACGATGACAACGACGATGACAACGATGATGACGACGACGACAATGACGTTGACGACGAGGTCAGTGGCGATGATGACGACGTCAATGACGATAGTGACAATGGCGATGACGACGATGATGACGACGATGACGACAATGACGACGACGACAATGACGTTGATGACGACGAAGACGACGGCAACAATGACGACAACGATGACGACAACGATGACGACGACGATGACGACGATGACGACGACGACAATGACGTTGATGACGACGAAGACGACGGCAACAATGACGACAACGATGACGACAACGATGACGACGATGATGACGACGACGACAATGACGTTGATGACGACGAAGACGACGGCAACAATGACGACAACGATGACGACAACGATGACGACGACTATGACGATGATGATAACAATGACGACAACGATGACGACAATGATGACGACGACTATGACGATGATGATAACAATGACGACAACGATGACGACGATGATGACGACGATGACGACGACGACAATGACGTTGATGACGACGAAGACGATGGCAACAATGACGACAACGATGACGACAACGATGACGACGACTATGACGATGATGATAACAATGACGACAATGTTGACGACGACGATGACGACAATGACGACGAGGTGGAGGAGTGCGTGGGCCCCCCCCCCTCCACTCCCCCTCCACCCCCCCACCTCCGCGGCCTGGATGTCCTGCTTGCGATATCCAAAGTGTTGTTCCTGGGGGGCCGCCCGAGCGGGCTGGGTTCCGCGAGGGGGCGTCCACCGTGGGCCCCCCCCCGCTGCGTCGGGGCTGGGGAGGCCTCGGAGTGGGGGGCACGAGCCCGGGGAGGTCATGGCGCTGTAGCTCGTCTCGTAGGAGGAGGCGCGGGGGGCCACCGCGAAGGAGGAGGAGGAGCGGCCGTGCTGCTGCTGCTGCTGGTGGTGTTGGTGGAGCGGAGCGGGCGGGGGTCTGATGGGACGTCAGCAATGACAACGATGCCGCCAGCATCACAACAACGGCGACAGCAACGGCGACAGCAAGATGTTGCAACGCCACCGTCAACACCGCCGCTACCAACACCATCAACACCACCATCGTCAACACCACCACCATCATCATCAACACCACCATCGTCAACACCACCATCGTCAACACCACCACCACCATCAACAATACCACCACCAACACCACTATCAACACCACCATCAATACCGCCACCATCAACAACACCACCATCAACACCACCACCATCAACAATACCACCACAAACACGACTATCAACACCACCATCAACACCACCATCGTCAACACCACCACCATCATCAACACCACCACCATCAACAACACCACCAACACAACCATCAATACCACCACCACCATCAACAACACCACCATCAACACCATCAACACCACCACCAACACCACCGTCATCAACACCACCATCAACACCACCACCGTCAACACCACCACCGTCAACACCACCACCGTCAACACCACCACCGTCAACACCGCCGCTACCAACACCATCAACACCACCACTATCAACACCATCACTATCAACACCACCATCGTCATCAACACCACCACCATCAACACCACCACCGTCAACACCGCCGCTACCAACACCATCAACACCACCATCGTCAACACCACCACCACCGTCAACACCGCCGCTACCAACACCATCAACACCACCATCGTCATCAACACCACCATCAACACCACCACCATCAACACCGCCGCTACCAACACCATCAACACGACCATCATCAAGACCACCACCATCAACACCACCACCATCAACAACACCACCATCAACACCACCACTATCAACACCACCACCGTCAACAACACCACCAACACCACCATCAACACCACCACCATCATCAACACCACCATCAACAGCACCACCACCAACACCACCATCATCAACACCACCACCATTAACAACACCACCAACACAACCATCAACATCACCATCAACACCACCACTATTAACACCACCACTATCAACACCACCAACACCATCAACACCACCACAATCAACAACACCACCACCATCAACACCACCACCATCAACACCACCACCGTCAACAACACCACCAACACCACCATCAACACCACTACTATCAACACCACCACTATCAACACCACCACTATCAACACCACCACCACCAACACCACTATCAACACCACTATCAACACCACCATCAAATCCACCACCATCAACAACACCACCATCAACAACACCACCACCAACACCACTGTCAACACCACCGCTACCAACACCATTAACACCACCACTACCAACACCATTAACACCACCACTAAGACCACCACCAACACCACCATCATCAACACCACCAACATAAACACCACCACCATCAACAACACCAACAACACCACCACCACCAACACTATCAACACCACCGTCAATACCACCACCATCAACAACACTACCACCACCAACACCACCATCAACACCACCACCACTATCAAAGCCACCATCAACACCAACAACCGCCATTCGCCACTAAGTGGCGGTGACGTCACCACGGCGCTTGTGCCAGGCCATGTGCACCTTGAGGCTACGTGAAGTGTCGATCACCCGTGGCAGGAAGTCACGGGGCAGACCCAGGTGCCACGGGTCGACTGACTGAGATGACTGGCTGATGCACCACCTGTGCTCCCTACTGTGCCAACTTGCTGTGCTTTAGCCACCCGGCACTTCGCTCGTTGTTGTTAGCGTCGCTCCTCCGCCCTTCATTATTGCTGGAGTCGATGGTCAGTGGGAAGATCAGCTCCACGGTAGGCCCTGGTGCAAATAACATGGGCCCGCATCCGCTGTTCCATCACTATGTAGTCCAGCAGATGTTCTTGCTTGGACCCGGCATGCATCCATGATGTTGTGTGGATGCGCTGTTGCTGGAACAGCGTGTTGATAATTACAAGCCCATGGGTTGCACAAAAATCTAACAGTCTCCTACCGTTATTATTGAGCTGATCTGGCCCATGCCTTCCAATCACTCTAGACCAGGTGCCAGCATCATGACCAACTCGGGCATTGAAGTCACCCAAGAAGATGAATCTATATACCGAAGGGCCATTTTAGCCAGCACCTGTGACAGGAGGTCATAGAAGGCATCTGACTCATCGGCCACACCTGAATCCCTCCACTGATGTTCATCTTCGGTGGGGGCATAGGTAACCACGACCACCACTCCTCATCTATGTTTGATGGACAGGCGAGCCCTAAGTAACCTGGGGCTTACAGCTTCCCACATCTCACCGCCACGCTCCCACACCCCTTCATTATTTTGTGCAGAAGAAGAGCCACTCCCTGTTGTTTGGCAGTCTCCTGCCCCGAGTAGAGGACTGCCCACCCCTCATGGTGGCAGGAGCCAGAGCCGGTACACCGGACCTCCTGAATACCACAGCAATCCAGACGGTACCGGTCCAGCTTCTGACGGAGAAATGGCAGCCTCTCCTCCGCAGTGAGCATTCGAACATTCCACGTGGCCACCCGTAGTGGCTTTTTGTTGCTTATGGAGGAGCCCCGAGGGTAAAAATTCTGTCTTCTGGCTCCACCAATTGGGGTTTGGCCAGGAGACGTCATAGACGCCTGTCCCTCCGAGGCCTCCGGCACAAGCTTCGTTTGATATTTTTTCCGTGGTATCGTGGTAATTATTTGAAGGTGGAGGGGTGACCAGCCCCTCGCACCCGTCCAGAGCCCCAATGTGGCCGCTGTGGTGGCTACAAACGCCATGAGGGGAATGGCCAATCGGAATTGGCCCTTCCACCACAGCACCGCTCACCACAGCGTTGCCGTCCGGCACCAAAGAGGAGCTTGGTTAGTTTAACACGTAGGTTTGGTGCCATCAACACCACCACCAACATCACCATCAACACCACTGCCAATGCCACCATCAACACCACCACCACGACCAACATCACCATACAACACCACTGCCAACACCACCATAAATACCACTACCACCACCACCATCAACACCACCACCACGACCACCAACATCACCATCAACACCACTGCCAACACCACCACCACCACCATCACCACCACCAACATCACCATCAACACCACTGCCAACACCACCATCAATACCACCACCACCACCACTACCACCACCACCACCACCAACACCACTGCCAAAACCACCATCAATACCATTACCACCACCACCATCAACACCACCACCACCACCACCAACATCACCATCAACACCACTGCCAACACCACCACCACCACCATCACCACCACCAACATCACCATCAACACCACTGCCAACACCACCATCAATACCACCACCACGACTACCACCACCACCACCACCAACACCACTGCCAAAACCACCATCAATACCATTACCACCACCACCACCACTATCAACACCACCACCACCAACATCATCATCATCAACACCACCGCCAACACCACCACCACCACCATCACCACTACCACCACCACCCACAACACCACCACCACCACCACCATCACCACCACCACTACCCACACCACCACCATCAACACCACCACCACCATCACCACCACCACCACCACCATCACCACCACCACCACCCACATGCCCGCTTCCTGTGTGGACCCCCACGTGCCCCCCCGCCAACGTACCCCCCTCCCCCATACCCCCCCCCACCCCGTGCCCCCCCCCCCCCCACCGTGCCCCCTCCCCCCACCGTGCCCACCCCCGGTGGTGATCCCTGATGTAGGCGTTGGCCTGGTCTCTGTGTCTCCGCGCCCGCTCACGCCCCCTCTCCACCTCCGCACCTCGCAGCTGCACAGTTGACAACCCCGCCGGCTCCCGCCACTGGGACCCTACGGGGGGGCGGGGGGGGGGTCATGGGGGGGAGGGCCGGGGGGGTCACGGGGCGGGCAGGGGGGGTCACAGGGGGGGTTAGCGGTCACACAGTGGTAGAGGGTGGGTCTCTGTGTGAGTCTGTGGGTCTCTGTGCGAGTCTGTGGGTCTCTGTGTGAGTCTGTGGGTCTCTGTGTTAGTCTGTGGGTCCCTGTGTGAGTGTGTGGGTCTCTGTGTATTAAGTCTATGGGTCTCTGTGCGAGTCTGTGGGTCTCTGTGTGAGTCTATGGGTCTCTGTGTGAGTCTGTGGGTCTCTGTGTGAGTCTGTGGGTCTCTTTGTGAGTCTGTGGGTCTCTGTGTGAGTCTGTGGGTCTCTGTGTGAGTCTGTGGGTCTCTGTGTGAGTCTCTGTGTGAGTCCGTGGGTCTCTGTGCGAGTCTGTGGGTCTCTGTGTGAGTCTGTGGGTCTCTGTGTTAGTCTGTGGGTCTCTGTGTGAGTGTGTGGGTCTCTGTGTATTAAGTCTATGGGTCTCTGTGCGAGTCTGTGGGTCTCTGTGTGAGTCTATGGGTCTCTGTGTGAGTCTATGGGTCTCTGTGTGAGTCTTTGGATCTCTGTCTGAGTGTGTGGGTCTCTGTGCGAGTCTATGGGTCTCTGTGTGAGTCTATGGATCTCTGTGCGAGTCTGTAGGTCTCTGTGCGAGTCTGTGGGTCTCTGTGTGAGTGTGTGGGTCTCTGTGTGAGTCTGTGGGTCTCTGTGTGAGTGTGTGGGTCTCTGTGAGTTTGTGGGTCTCTGTGTGAGTCTATGGGTCTCTGTGTATTGAGTCTATGGGTCTCTGTGTATTGAGTCTATGGGTCTCTGTGCGAGTCTATGGGTCTCTGTGTGATGCTATAGGTCTATGTGTGAGTCTATGGATCTCTGTGCGAGTCTGTGGGTCTCTGTGTGAGTGTGTGGGTCTGTGTGAGTCTGTGGGTCTCTGTGTGAGTCTATGGGTCTCTGTGTATTGAGTCTATGGGTCTCTGTGCGAGTCTATGGGCCTCTGTGTATTGAGTCTATGGGTCTCTGTGTATTGAGTCTATGGGTCTCTGTGCGAGTCTATGGGTCTCTGTCTGAGTGTGTGGGTCTCTGTGAGTCTGTGGGTCTCTGTGAGTCTGTGGGTCTCTGTGTGAGTCTATGCGTCTCTGTTTGAGTCTATGGGTCTCTGTGTGAGTCTATGGGTCTCTGTGTGAGTCTGTGGGTCTCTGTTTGAGTCTATGGGTCTCTGTTTGAGTCTATGGGTCTCTGTGTGAGTCTATGGGTCTCTGTGTGAGTCTATGGGTCTCTGTGTGAGTCTATGGATCTCTGTGTATTAAGTCTATGTGTCTCTGTGTGAGTCTGTGGGTCTCTGTGTGAGTCTGTGTGTCTCCATGCGAATCTACGTGTCTCTGTATATCGAGTCTATGGATCGGGGGGGGGTGTATGGGGAAGCGTGCTGTGAGGCGGGGGTGGGGGGCTGTGTGTACAGGGAGGTGCCTCACCGACATGTCCGTGGGGTCCCGCCCTCCACGCGTCCCTAGAGCCCTCCTCCGGTGCCGACCAGGCCCGCCGGCCCGGCGGCCTCCACGTGGACCCCGCGGCCCACGAGCCCTGGGTGTGCTCGGCCAGCGGCCAGCCGCGGAAGTCGTCACGATACAGCGTGATGCCCTGCGCAGGACGGTCGGTGGTGGGGGCGGGGGGGTGGGGGGGCAGGGGTAGAGGTCGAGCGGTTTGACCTCGACGGCCTCTTGTGATTGGTCGCCTGGACCAGCGACCGAGCAGAGCTCTAAAGGCCTCCAGCTGCCCGTCCCACAACGGTTTGAGAACTACACTGTACACTACACTGTACACTACACTGTACACTACACTATACACTACACTATACACTACACTATACACTAGTACACTACACTATACACTACACTATACACTACACACTACACTACACACTCCACTATACACTCCACTATACACTACACTATACACTACACTATACACTAGTACACTACACTATACACTACACTATACACTAATACACTACACTATACACTACACTATACACTATACACTACACCATACACTACACTATACACTACACACTACACTATACACTCCACTATACACTATACTATACACTACACACTACACTATACTATACACTACACTACTATAGTCTACACTATTCACTACACTATACACTACACTACTATACACTACATTATACACTACACTATACACTACACTATATACTATGCACTATACACTACACTACTATACTATACACTACACTACACTATACACTACACTTTATACTATACACTAGACTATACACTACACTATACACTACTATACATTACACTACTAAACACTACACTATACACTATGCACTACACTATACACTACACTATACACTACACTAAACACTACACTATACACTACACTATACACTACACTACTATACACTACACTACACACTACACTATACACTACACTACTATACACTGCACTATACACTATACTATGCACTACACGACTATACACTACACTACTATACACTACACTACTCACTACACTATACTACTATACACTACACTATACACTACTATACACTACACTATACACTACACTATACACTACTATACACTATACACTACACTATACACTACACTTCTATACCCTACACACTACACTATACACTACACTCTACACTACACTGGTGGTGGTGATGGTGGTGGTGATGATAAGTGGTGGTGACGGTGGTGGTGAGGATGATGGTGGGGATAATGGTGTTGATTGTGGTGGTGATGATTATGGTGATAGTAATGATGGTAGTGATGGTGGTGATGGTGGTGATGATGATGGTGGTGATGATGATAGTGGTGATGATGGTGATAATGGTTGTGATATTAGTGATAATGGTGGTTGTGATTATGATGATGGTGGTGATGATGATGGTAATGATGGTGGTGATGATCATGAAGGTGGATGTGATGATGATGGTAATGATGTTGGTGGTGATGGTGATGACGACGATGATGCCAATGATGACGGTGGTGATGGTGGTGGTGATGGTGATGATGGCTGTGATCATGATGATGATGGTGGTGATGATGATGGTAATGATGGTGGTGATGATCATGAAGGTGGCTGTGATGATGATGGTAATGATGATGATGGTGGTGATGATCATGATGGTGCCTGTGATGATGGTAATGATGTTGGTGGTGACCGTGATGACATTGATGACAATGATGACGGTCGTGATGGTTGTGGTGATGATGGTGATAATGGTGATGATGTTGGTGGTGATGATGATGGTGGCTGTGATCATGATGATGATGATGGTGGTGGTGATGGTGGTGGTGGTGATGGTGGTGGTGATGGTGGTGGTGATGATGATGATGGTGACTGTGATAATGATGACGATGGTGATGATGATGATAGTGATGATGGTGATAATGATGATGGTAATGATGGTGGCTGTGATGATGATGATGATGGTGGTGGTGGTGATGGTGGTGATGATGGTAATGATGGTGATGATGATGATGGTGACTGTGATCATGATGATGATGGTAATGATGGCGGTGGTGATGGTAATGATGGTGGCTGTGATCATGATGATGATGGTGGTGGTGATGGTGGTGATGATGGTGATGATGGTGGTGGTGATGATGGTGATGATGGTGATGATGGTGGTGATGGTGGTGGTGGTGATGATGGTGGTGGTGATGATGGTGGCTGTGATCATGATGATGATGGTGGTGATGGTGTTAGTGATGGTGATGATGATGGTGACTGTGATCATGATGACGATGGTGGTGATGATGATGATGGTAATGATGGCGGTGGTGATGGTAATGATGGTGGAGGGATCACACTCCCACGCCCCCCCCCCCCCCCCCCCCCTCCGGAGTACCTGGAAGGGCCCTGCAGGAGGATGGTAGGTGGCCCGGGGCCTGTAGGCCATCTCGGGCCGCACGAACTCTCTCGGGCAGAAGTCTCGGCGGGTTACGGATTCACCACAGGCTCCCTGACGGGACACGGGGTGCTCGATGAGACACGGGAAGCTGACAAGACACGCAAATTGCCCGCGTGCTTGCTTGCTTGTAGTTTTACCAGGTAGTAAAACGTCGCCACTGGGGGAGACAAAGGCGGTCGGGCGTGGTTGCTGGCCACCCCCCCCCAACCCCCTCGTGTGCCGCAGCGCCGGTAGCCTTCATAGGCGCTGCTCGCTGCTAACAGCACTTGCCCCAGCAGTCTGTTGAGGCCACACGGGGGACCTTTGTCTGTGTCTACCTTCATAGCTGCTGCTGCTACTCGCTACTAACAGCACTTGCCCCAGCAGTCTGTTGAGGCCACACGGGGGATCTTTGTCTGTGTCTACCTTCATAGCTGCTGCTGCTCACTACTAACAGCACTTGCCCCTACAGTCTGTTGAGGCTACACGGGGGATCTTTGTCTGTGTCTACCTTCATAGGTGCTGCTACTCGCTACTAACAGCACTTGCCCCAGCAGTCTGTAGAGGCTACACGGGGGATCTTGGTCTCTCTCACCCCTCTAGTCCTGCGCTGGGGTTCCCCCCGGTATCTTCCTGCCAGCAGTATTATCAGCAACAGTAGCAGGAGCAGTAGTAGCAGCAGTATTAGTATTAGCAGCAGTAGTAGTTGCAGCAGTAGTAGTAGTTGCAGCAGTAGCAGCAGTAGTATTAGCAGCAGTAGTAGTAGCAGCAGTAGAAGTAGTAGCAGTAGTAGTAGTTGCAGCAATAGTAGTAGTAGCAGCAGTAGTAGTAGCAGCAGTAGTAGTAACAGCAGTAGTAGTAGTAGCAGCAGTAGCAGCAGTAGTAGCAGTAGCAGCAGTAGTAGTAGCAGCAGTAGTAGTAGTTGCAGCAGTAGTAGTAGCAGCAGTAGTATTAGCAGCAGTAGTAGTAGCAGCAGTAGTAGCAGTAGTAGTAGCAGCAGTAGTAGTAACAGCAGTAGTAGTAGTTGCAGCAGTAGTAGCAGTAGTAGCAGCAGTAGTAGCAGTAATAGTAATAGCAGTAGTAGTAACAGCAGTAGTAGTAACAGCAGTAGTAGTAACAGCAGTAGAAGTAGCAGCAGCAGCAGTAGTAGCAGTAGTAGCAGCAGCAGTAGTAGCAGCAACAGTAGCAGCAGTAACAGCAGCAGTAGTTGCAGCAGTAGTAGTAGTAACAGCAGTAGTAGTAGCAGCAGCAGTAGTTGCAGTAGTAGTTGCAGTAGTAGCACCAGTAGTAGTAACAGCAGTAGTAGTAGTAACAGCAGTAGCAGTAACAGCAGCAGTAGTAGTAGCAGCAGCAGTAGTAGTAGCAGTAGTAGCAGCAGTAGTAGTAGCAGTAACAGTAGTCGTAACAGCAGTAGAAGTAGCAGCAGTAGTAGCAGTAGTAGCAGCGGTAGTAGTAACAGCAGTAGCAGTAGTAACTGCAGTAGCAGTAGTAGCAGCAGTAGTAGCAGCAGTAGTAGCAGCGGCAGTAGTAGCAGCGGTAGTAGTAACAGCAGTAGCAGTAGTAACTGCAGTAGCAGTAGTAGCAGCAGTAGTAGTAGCAGCAGTAGTAGTAGTAGCAGCAGTAGTAGCAGCAGTAGTAGTAACAGCAGTAGCAGTAGTAACTGCAGTAGCAGTAGTAGCAGCAGTAGTAGTAGTAACAGCAGTAGCAGTAGTAACTGCAGTAGCAGTAATAGCAGCAGTAGTAGTAGCAGCAGTAGTAGTAGTAACAGCAGTAGAAGTAGCAGCAACAACAGTAGCAGCAGTAGCAGTAACAGCAGCAGTAGTTGTAGCAGTAGTAAGGAAATGAATGACTATTACCACAGACATCGGGACAAATCGATTCCTGCCAATTACAACAAAGGTAAAGATCCCCCGGATAGCCTCTTAATAGACTGTCAGGGGCAAGTGCTGTCACCTATGACGGCCGGTAGAGTACAAAGAGGTGGCGGGTGGCCAACGCCACAACCCGGCCGCCTTTGTCTCCCCCAGTGGCGATGCTTACTGCACCACCGCTACACCGGGTAACTCATTTGAGGCTGAGTCGACCTAGGGGAGGCCCAGGACTGGTTCAGACAATCGTCACCGGTGTTGGCCGTGAGCGGGAATCGAACTCGGGTAACCGGGTTCGTAGCGCAGCGTAGCGCTAAACACGACACTACCGCTCCCCACTCACACAGACACACAGACACACACATAGACACACACACAGACACAGAGACACACATACAGACACACACAACAACAACCGCCATTCGCCACTAAGTGGCGGTGACGTCACCATGACGCTTGTGCCAGGCCATGTGCACCTTGAGGCCACGTGAAGTGTCGAACGCCCGCGGGCAGGAGGTCACGGGGCAGACCCAGGTGCCACGGGTCGACTGACTGAGATGACTGGCTGATGCACCACCTGTGCCCCCTACTGTGTCAACCTGCTGTGCTTCAGCCACCCGGCGCTCCGCTCGTTTTTGTGATCGTCGCTCCTCCGCCCTCCGTTGTTGTTGGAGGGCGACTACCTCCAACTGCCCAGTAGCGTCCTTCACGAGCCTCCTGCATAGAGGCCGATCTTGACACCGCTGGTACCGGTCATCGGCAAGTCCACTCAGCTCCATGTCCTCCTGTACCACATCACTCCATCTCCTCTCTAGTCTGTGCCGTGCCCGCTTAGCCCCCTCGATCCAGCGCAACAAAAGCTCTTTAGGCATGCGGTGGCTAGGCATGCGGTGGCTAGGCATGCGGGCTACATGACCCAGCCAACGCAGCCATGCCGGCCGGAGGACCTCACCGATGGGACTTTGCCCAGATCTTTCAAGGATTTGTGAGCTCCTCACACAATCCAGCCTGGTTAAACCCAGGATGGATCGTATGCAGGCCAGCCTAAATGTTTCTAACCGGCAAAGATGTTCCATTAGGGGGGGTCCACGTGTCGCAAGCGTAGGGAAAGGAGGGAATGACCGTGGCCGAGAAGACCTGAAGTTTCGTGCGGAGCAACAGACCAGGCAGCTTCCACACAGCGTTACGCAACCGATAAAAATATATTGCCGCTCGACTGATTCGGAGTGAGACCTCCGCTGCCAAACCAGAGCCGGTCATGAGCACACTGCCCAGGTATGGGAAACTCTCCACTCTCTCCACAACTGCCCTATCACCAATTGGGAGTTGTGGGGGTGGAGTGCCTGATGGTGCAAAATACCCAGGCAGGTGCTTTGTTTTGGTGGGGCTGATGGTAAGTCCCCACATCTTAGTGGCACACTCCAGTTTCAGCAGCAGCGTCTCCAACTCCTCCTCTGAGTGAGCTGCAATTACCAGGTCGTCGGCATACATAACGTGGTTGACCAATAGGGAGCCATCCCTTGACCGCACCCAGGCATCGATCAGCCTCCCATTGTATCTGTACCAGATGGAAATTCCTCCAGTACAGCTGCTGAAGGCTTCACGAACTGTGTGGTCGAAATAGATGTTAAATAATGTTGGAGCCAGAGGAAATCCCTGTCGCACCCCAAGGTGTACATGGAATGGCTCTGACTCCAGGCCACATAGTATTACCCGGGCCCGCTCACCATCATGAAGGTCCTTAATGAGCGTGAGCAGAGGGTCAGGGACTCCGAAAGCACGAAGAACAACCCAGAGCCCAGGCCTCCTGATGGTATCATAGGCCTTGACCAGGTCAATAAAGCAGAGATGTAGGTCTTGTTGGAATTCCCTACACCTCTACTGTAGCAGACGGACAGACAATATGGCATCTGTGCAGGACTGCCCTTTCCTGAAACCGCATTGGGGCTCCGCAAGCCTCTCCTCAGCGTGCCTGGCAAGGCGATGTTGAATAATCCTTGTCAGGAACCTTCCCGGTACACTGAGGAGTGAGATGCCCCTGTAGTTGTTACAGTCTGTGCGGTCCCCATTCTTAAAGAGGGGGACCACCAGGGCATCATTCCAATCTTGCGGAACCCATCCAGTGGCCCAGACTCTTGTTATGATGTCATGTAGGGCAGTTTGCGCACAAACGCCACCCTCCCTCAGCCTTTCCTGGACTCAGACTCTGGATCGCCTTCAGTACTTACTCAACGGATGGCACCTCAGCCAGCCACTCAAAGGGGGTGACTTCCTCCTCCAATAATTGAGGCACCACAGTCTCAGCAGGGTCATCCCAAAATTTGTCCCATGATGTTTTCCAGGCTGAGGGATTCCTTCTCCAGGACCACACAGAAATGCTCAGCAAATCTGCAAACCTGTACCTGGGGGTCGGAGATTGGATCACCGTTCTTTCCCCTAATGATGGTAATAGGTGTGGTGCTGCAGGTTACTTTTTTGATGGACTTAAATAGGGATTTGTGATCGCGAGCCATTGAGCCAGACTCCATCTCCTCAGCAACCCGCGACCACCACCCAGCGAAGGCTGCGGTAAGCCTCCTCATTCAATGACATGGGATGCTGTAGCCGATGAGAGTGGGCCTGTCGCTTTTTCTCAACCATCCTGAACACCTCCTCTGTCAGCCAGGGTCTCTGGTGGGGTCTGGACTACCTACCCAAAGCAGCCATTGCAGCTGCATGAATCACAGTCCTAAACCTCGCCCATTTTCCCTTGACATCAGGAGCAGTGGGGGACGATGCCAACCCCAGCCGCAAGCGATGATGAAATTATCGCTTGCAACTTCCATCAGCTAGGTGAGACCAGGCCACCTTAGGTTGGAATGGGGTCCTGGTATACACCCACCACCGGAGTGGAAGAATGGCAGGCGCATCTTACAGATGACAAGTCGATGGTCAGAGGGCAGATCAGCTCCACGGTAGGTCCTGGTGTCAAGGACATGGGCTCGCATCTGCTGGTCCATCACTATGTAGTCCAGCAGATGTTCTTGCTTGGACCCGGCATGCATCCATGATGTTGTGTGGATGCGCCGATGCCGGAACAGCATGTTAATTACAAGCCCATGGGCTGCACAAAAATCTAGCAGTCTCCTACCGTTATTATTGAGCTGATCTGGCCCATGCCTTCCAATCACTCCAGACCAGGTGCCAGCATCATGACCAACTCGGGCATTGAAGTCACCCAACAAGATTACTCTATCCCGAGGGGCCACTTTAGCCAGTACCTGTGACAGGAGGTCATAGAAGGCATGTGACTCATCGGCCTTGCCTGCATCCCTCCACGGATGTTCGTCTTCGGTGGGTGCATAAGTAACCACGACCACCACTCCTCGCCTCCGGTTGATGGGATGGCGAGCCCAAAGTAGCCTGGGGCTTACAGCTTCCCACACCTCACCGCCACGCTTCCACGCCCCCTTCATTCTTTTGTTCAGAAGAAGAGCCACACTCTGTTGTTTGGCAGTCTCCTGCCCCGAGTAGAGGACTGTCCACCCCTCATGGTGGCAGGAGCCAGAACCGGTCCACCGGACCTCCTGAATGCCACAGAGATCCAGGCGGTACCGGTCCAGCTCCTGACAGAGGAGTGGCAGCCTCTCCTCCGCAGTGAGCGTTCGAACATTCCACGTGGCCACACGTAGTGGCTTTTCGTTGTTTCTGGAGGTGCCCCGAGGGTAAAGATTCCATCTCCTGGCTCCGCCACACACACTCACGCACGCACACACACAGATACACACACACACACAACACAACCCCCACGCAAACACCAATAGACAGACGATCCGGACACAAACCTGGGACGGGTGGCAACCGCAACGAATAGAGACCCCACCCACCCATCCAGCAGTGGGGAAATCATCGCAGCCCTGCCGCTCGCTCACCTCCCTGCTGGTCGCGGGCGGCTGCTGCACCACCACCGCCGTCACCCCCGGGTGAGTCAGCCCATAGTGAGTCAGCCCAGGGTGAGTCAGCCCAGGGTGAGTCACCCCAAGGCGAGCCAGCCCCGAGTGAGGCTGTGGGCTCTGCTGGGCCCTGGCCAGGCAGCAAGCCCGTGACAGCAGAGGCCAGGACATGAGGAGCGCGAGTGTGGTGGTGGTGGTGGTGGTGTGGTAGTGGTGGTGGTGTGGTAGTGGTGGTGGTGGTGGTGGTGGTAGTGGTGGTGGTGTGGTGGTGGTGGTGTGGTGGTGTGGTGGTGGTGGTAGTGGTGTGGTGGTGGTGTGGTAGTGGTGGTGGTGGTAGTGGTGGTGGTGGTGTAGTGGTAGTGTGGTGGTGGTGGTGTGGTGGTGGTGGTGGTGTGGTGGTGGTGTGGTAGTGGTGTGGTAGTGGTGGTAGTGGTGGTGGTGTGGTAGTGGTGGTGGTGGTGTGGTAGTGGTGGTGGTGGTAGTGGTGGTGGTGGTGTAGTGGTAGTGTGGTGGTGGTGGTGTGGTGGTGGTGTGGTGGTCGTGGTGGTGTGGTGGTGGTAGTGGTGGTAGTGGTGGTGGTGTGGTAGTGGTGGTGTGGTGGTGGTGTGGTAGTGGTGGTGTAGTGGTGGTGTAGTGGTAGTGGTGTGGTAGTGGTGGTGTGGTAGTGGTGGTGGTGGTAGTGGTGGTGGTGGTGGTAGTGGTGGTGTGGTAGTGTAGTGGTGGTGTGGTAGTGGTGGTGTGGTAGTGGTAGTGGTGGTGGTGTGGTAGCGGTGGTAGTGGTGGTGTGGTAGTGTAGTGGTGGTGTGGTAGTGGTGGTGGTGGTGTGGTAGTGGTGGTGGTGTGGTAGTGGTGGTGGTGGTGTGGTAGTGGTGGTGGTGGTGGTAGTGTGGTGGTGTGGTAGTGTAGTGGTGGTGTGGTAGTGGTGGTGGTGTGGTAGTGGTAGTGGTGGTGGTGTGGTAGTGGTAGTGGTGGTGGTGGTGTGGTAGTGTAGTGGTGGTGGTGTGGTAGTGGTGGTAGTGGTGGTGTAGTGGTAGTGTAGTGGTGGTGGTGGTAGTGGTGGTGGTGGTAGTGGTGGTGGTGTGATAGTGGTGGTAGTGGTGGTGATGTGGTAGTGTAGTGGTGGGGTGGTAGTGGTGGTAGTGGTGTAGTGGTGGTGTGGTGGTGGTAGTGGTGGTGATGTGGTAGTGGTGTGGTGGTGGTAGTGGTGTGGTGGTGGTAGTGGTGGTGTGGTAGTGGTGGTGTGGTGTTAGTGGTGGTGGTAGTGGTGTGGTGGTGGTGGTAGTGGTGGTGTGATGGTGGTAGTGGTGGTGTGGTGGTGTTAGTGGTGGTGTGGCAGTGGTGGTGTGGTGTTAGTGGTGGTGGTGTGGTGTTAGTGGTGGGGGTGGTAGTAGTGGTGGGGGTGTGGTAGTGGTGGTGTGGTGGTGGTAGTGGTGTGGTGGTAGTGGTGGTGGGAGTAGTGGTAGTGGTCACAGCAGTCTGTTAAAGGCAATACGGGGGATCTTTGTCTTTGTTGTGGTGGTTGTGGTGGCGTGGTGGTGCTTTTGAATGGTTGATGCAGTGGTGTGGTGGGATTGGTGTGGTTGCTGTAGTGGTGTGGTGGTTTTCAGTGGCTGGTGTGGTGGGGATGGTGTGTTGGTGTTGGCGTTGATGGGTGTATTTATGGTGGCGTTGTTGATGATGGTGGTGGTGGTGGTGATGTTGATGGTAGCGATGTTGATGGTGCTGGTAGTGATGATGGTAGTGATATTGATGGTGCTGGTAGCGGTGATGGTAGTGATGATCGTAGTGATGTTGATGGTAGCGATGATGATGGTGCTGGTAGTGATGATGGTAGCGATGTTGATGGTGCTGGTAGTGATGGTGGTAGCGATGTTGATGGTGCTGGTAGTGATAATGGTAGTGATATTGATGGTGCTGGTCGCGGTGATGGTAGTGATATTGATGGTGCTGGTAGTGATGATGGTAGTGATATTGATGATAGCGGTGATGGTAGTGATATTGATGGTGCTGGTAGTGATGGTGGTAGTGATGTTGATGGTGCTGGTAGTGATGGTGGTAGTGATATTGATGGTGCTGGTAGTGATGATGGTAGTGATATTGATGGTGCTGGTAGCGGTGATGTTGGTAGTGATATTGATGGTGCTGGTAGTGATGGTAGTGATATTGATGGTGTTGTTCGTGATGGTAGTGATATTGATGGTGCTGGTAGCGGTGATGGTAGTGATATTGATGGTGCTGGTAGTGATGGTGGTAGTGATATTGATGATGTTGGTAGCGGTGATGGTCGTGATATTGTTGGTGCTGGTAGTGATGGTAGTGATATTGATGGTGTTGTTCGTGATGGTAGTGAAGTTGATGGTGCTGATGGTAGCGATGCTAGTGATAGGGATGGCGGTGATGTTGATGATGGGTGTCTGTCAGTCAATCTCCGTGTCTCTGCCCCAGTCACTACGTCTCTGCGTGTCTCTGTGTGTATACCAGCGTCTGTCTCCCTGCGTCTCTCTGTGTCCCTGCGTCTCCGTGTCGCTCCGCGGACCCTCCGTGTCTCATCTCCGTGTCTCTCTCTCTCTGTCTCCGTGTCTCTGTCTCCGCGTGTCTCTCTGTCTCCCCGCGTCTCTCTGTCTCCGTGTCTTTCACTGTCTGTGTGTGTCTCTCTCTCTGTCCCCCCGCGTGTCTCTCTCTGTCTGTCTCCGCGTGTATCCCGCGCGTGTCTCTCTCTCTCTCTCCGTGTCTCTCTCTGTCTCCCCGCGTGTCTCTCTCTGTCTCCCCGCGTGTCTCTCTCTGTCTCCGTGTCTCTCTCTGTCTCCCCGCGTGTCTCTCTCTGTCTCTGTCTCCGTGTATCTCTGTCTCCCCGCGTGTCTCTCTCTGTCTCCCCGCGTGTCTCTCTCTGTCTCCGTGTCTCTCTGTCTCCCCGCGTGTCTCTCTCCGTCTCCGTGTCTCTGTCTCCCCGCGTGTCTCTCTCTGTCTCCGTGTCTCTCTCTGTCTCCCCGCGTGTGTCTCTCTGTCTCCGTGTCTCTCTCTGTCTCCCCGCGTGTGTCTCTCTGTCTCCGTGTCTCTCTCTGTCTCTCTGTCTCCCCGCGTGTCTCCCTAACGCCCGAGACACAGGCGACGAGGCGCTATGAATGGGAGTGAGCTCTTGCGCAACAACAACATCACCGCCACCACCACCATCACCACGTCCACCACCATCACCTCCCCCTGCTCGCTCGCTCGCTGCACGGCGCAAAACGCCGTGCCATCAACACGGCAGCTTCCTCCCCCCCTCCTCCTGCCCCTCCTCCTGCTCCTCCCCCCCCTCCTGCTCCTCCCTCTCCACCTCCCCCCCACCTCCTCCCCCCCTCCTCCTCCCCCCTCCTCCTCCCCCCCTCCTCCTCCCCTCCTCCTCCTCCCCCCTCCTCCTCCTCCTCCCCTCCTCCTCCTCCTCCTCCCCCCCTCCTCCTCCTCCTCCCCCCCTCCTCCTCCTCCTCCCCCCCTCCTCCTCCCCCTGCATCAACCCGGCCCACACCCCCACCCCCTATCACGCATCCTCCCTCCCTCCCTCCTCTCCTCCCTCCCTCCCACCCCTCCCTCCTCCCCTCCCTCCCTCCCTCCCACCCTCCCTCCCTCCCTCCCCACCTCCCTCCCACCCTCCCTCCTCCTCTCTCCTCCCCTCCCTCCCCTCCCTCCTCCCCTCCCTCCCCTCCCTCCTCCCCTCCCTCCCCTTCCTCCTCCCCTCCCTTCCCTCCTCCCCTACCCCCTCTCTCCTCCCCTACCCCCCTCCTCCTTTTCCCCCTCCTCCCTCCCTCCTCCCTCCTCCCCCCCACGTCTCCCTCTGCTCATTCACTCAGCAGCAGCAGCGGCAGCAGCGGCGCCTCCCACATCAGCACCAGGGGAGGGACGGTCAGTACCAGCAGTGTCCACCATGAGCAGTGTCCACCATCAGCAGTGTCCACCACCAGCAGTGTCCACCACCAGCAGTGTCCACCAACAGCAGTGTCCACCATGAGCAGTATCCACCGTCACCACTGTCCACCAGGGGGCAGTGTCCACCACCAGCAGTGTCCACCAACAGCAGTGTCCACCATGAGCAGTATCCACGAGGGGGCAGTGTCCATCACGGGCAGTGTCTAGACTGGCATTGCCCATAGACTAACATTGCCCATAGACTAACATTACCCATAGACTAACATTGCCCATAGACTAACATTGCCCATAGACTAACATTACCCATAGACTAACATTGCCCATAGACTAACATTGCCCATAGACTAACATTACCCACAGACTAACATTACCCATAGACTAACATTACCCATAGACTAACATTGCCCATAGACTAACATAGCCCATAGACTAACATTACCCATAGACTAACATTGCCCATAGACTAACATTACCCATAGACTAACATTGCCCATAGACTAACATAGCCCATAGACTAACATTGCCCATAGACTAACATTGCCCATAGACTAACATTACCCATAGACTAACATTACCCATAGACTAACATTGCCCATAGACTAACATTACCCATAGACTAACATTACCCATAGACTAACATTGCCCATAGACTAACATTACCCATAGACTAACATTACCCATAGACTAACATTGCCCATAGACTAACATTACCCATAGACTAACATTACCCATAGACTAACATTACCCATAGACTAACATTACCCGTAGACTAACATTGCCCATAGACTAACATTACCCATAGACTAACATTACCCATAGACTAACATTACCCATAGACTAACATTACCCGTAGACTAACATTGCCCATAGACTAACACTACCCATAGACTAACATTACCCATAGACTAACATTGCCCATAGACTAACATTACCCATAGATTAACATTGCCCATAGACTAACATTACCCATAGACTAACATTACCCATAGACTAACACTACCCATAGACCAACATTGCCGATAGACTAACATTACCCATAGACTAACACTACCCATAGACTAACATTGCCCATAGACTAACATTGCCCATAGACTAACATTACCCATAGACTAACATTGCCCATAGACTAACATTGCCCATAGACTAACATTACCCATAGACTAACATTACCCATAGACTAACATTGCCCATAGACTAACATTGCCCATAGACTAACATTACCCATAGACTAACATTGCCCATAGACTAACATTACCCATAGACTAACATTACCCATAGACTAACATTACCCATAGACTAACATTACCCATAGACTAACAGCGCTGTCCTACCAGACAGTCTCGTCCCTTCACCTGATGAAGGCCGCTTGTGTTGTGGCCGAAACGTCGTGAGAATATTATTGTGTTATTTTATTTCATCAATTTATTATTTTATTCTCATTCTACGTGACTTTACCGAAAAAACCAAAGAAGATGGATCCTTGCAGTCACGAAAGCTTTAAATCGAAATTACCTATAGACTAACATTACCCATAGACTAACATTGCCCATAGACTAACATTACCCATAGACTAACATTGCCCATAGACTAACATTGCCCATAGACTAACATTACCCATAGACTAACATTGCCCATAGACTAACATTACCCATAGACTAACATTACCCATAGACTAACATTACCCATAGACTAACACTACCCATAGACTCACATTACCCATAGACTAACATTACCCATAGACGAACATTGCCCATAGACTAACATTACCCATAGACTAACATTGCCCATAGACTAACATTACCCATAGACTAACATTGCCCATAGACTAACATTACCCATAGACTAACATTGCCCATAGACTAACATTACCCATAGACTAACATTGCCCATAGACTAACGTTACCCATAGACTAACATTATCCATAGACTAACATTGCCCATAGACTAACATTGCCCATAGGCTAACATTGCCCATAGACTAACACTACCCATAGACTAACATTGCCCATAGACTAACACTACCCATAGACTAACATTACCCATAGACTAACATTACCCATAGACTAACATTGCCCATAGACTAACATTACCCATAGACTAACATTACCCATAGACTAACATTACCCATAGACTAACACTACCCATAGACTCACATTACCCATAGACTAACATTGCCCATAGACTAACATTACCCATAGACTAACATTACCCATAGACTAACACTACCCATAGACTAACACTACCCATAGACTAACACTACCCATAGACTAACACTGCCCATAGACTATCATTGCCCATAGACTAACATTACCCATAGACTAACACTGCCCATAGACTAACATTGCCCATAGACTAACATTGCCCATAGACTAACATTGCCCATAGACTAACATTACCCATAGACTAACACTACCCATAGACTGGCATTGCCCATAGACTAACATTACCCATAGACTAACACTACCCATAGACTAACACTACCCATAGACTGGCATTGCCCATAGACTAACATTACCCATAGACTAACACTGCCCATAGACTAACATTGCCCATAGACTAACATTACCCATAGACTAACATTACCCATAGACTAACATTACCCATAGACTAACACTGCCCATAGACTAACATTGCCCATAGACTAACATTGCCCATAGACTAACATTACCCATAGGCTAACATTGCCCATAGACTAACATTACCCATAGACTAACACTACCCATAGACTAACACTACCCATAGACTAACACTGCCCATAGACTAACATTGCCCATAGACTAACATTACCCATAGACTAACACTGCCCATAGACTAACATTGCCCATAGACTAACATTGCCCATAGACTAACATTGCCTATAGACTAACATTACCCATAGACTAACAGCGCTGTCCTACCAGACAGTCTCGTCCCTTCACCTGATGAAGGCCGCTTGTGTTGTGGCCGAAACGTCGTGAGAATATTATTGTGTTATTTTATTTTATCAATTTATTATTTTATTCTCATTCTACGTGACTTTACCGAAATAACCAAAGAAGATGGATCCTTGCAGTCACGAAAGCTTTAAATCGAAATTACCTATAGACTAACATTACCCATAGACTAACATTGCCCATCGACCAATATTGCCCATAGACTAACATTGCCCATAGACTAACATTGCCCATAGACTAACACTACCCATAGACTAACATTACCCATAGACTAACATTGCCCATAGACTAACATTGCCCATAGACTAACACTGCCCATAGACTAACATTGCCCATAGACTAACATTGCCCATAGACTAACATTACCCATAGACTAACATTACCCATAGACTAACATTGCCCATAGACTAACATTGCCTATAGACTAACACTACCCATAGACTAACATTGCCCATAGACTAACATTATCCATAGACTAACATTACCCATAGATCAACATTATCCATAGACTAACACTACCCATAGACTAACATTACCCATAGACTAACACTACCCATAGACTAACACTACCCATAGACTAACACTGCCCATAGACTCACATTACCCATAGACTAACATTTCCCATAGACTAACATTACCCATAGACTAACATTGCCCATAGACTAACATTGCCCAAAGACTAACATTGCCCATAGACTAACATTACCCATAGACTAACATTGCCCATAGACTAACATTACCCATAGACTCACATTACCCATAGACTAACACTACCCATAGACTAACATTGCCCATAGACTAACATTGCCCATAGACTAACATTACCCAAAGACTAACATTGCCCATAGACTAACATTACCCATAGACTAACATTGCCCATAGACTAACATTACCCATAGACTAACATCGCCCATAGACTAACACTACCCATAGACTAACATTGCCCATAGACTAACATTACCCATAGACTAACATCCATAGACTAACACTACCCACAGACTAACATTACCCATAGACTAACATTGCCCATAGACTAACATTACCCATAGACTAACATTGCCCATAGACTAACATTGCCCATAGACTAACTTTGCCCATAGACTAACATTGCCCATAGACTAACATTACCCATAGACTAACATTACCCATAGACTAACATCGCCCATAGACTAATACTACCCATAGACTAACATTGCCCATAGACTAACATTACCCATAGACTAACATTATCCATAGACTAACACTACCCACAGACTAACATTACCTATAGACTAACATTGCCCATAAGCTAACATTACCCATAGACTAACATTGCCCATAGACTAACATTGCCCATAGACTAACATTGCCCATAGACTAACATTGCCGATAGACTAACATTACCCATAGACTAACATTACCCATAGACTAACATTGCCCATAGACTAACATTACCCATAGACTAACATTTCCCATAGACTAACATTTCCCGGAGACTAACATTGCCCATAGACTAACATTACCCATAGACTAACATTGCCCATAGACTAACATTACCCATAGACTAACATTGCCCATAGACTAACATTACCCATAGACCAACATTGCCCATACACTAACATTGCCCATAGACTAACATTGCCCATAGACTAACATTGCCCATAGACTAACATTGCCCATAGATTAACATTACCCATAGACTAACATTGCCCATAGACTAACATTGCCCATAGACTAACATTACCCATAGACTAACACTACCCATAGACTAACATTACCCATAGACTAACATTACCCATAGACTAACATTACCCATAGACTAACATTACCCATAGACTAACATTGCACACTAGACTAACATTACCCATAGACTAACATTGCCCATAGACTAACATTGCCCATAGATTAACATTGCCCATAGACGAAGATCGTGATGCTATATTTCAATACCTTTATTGGGTGCGTCTTATGATCAGGAAAATACGGCAGCCTATATAGGTAGGGTCTGCAGTTATAATAACTTTATTGGTAATAATTTACACTGTACAGTCCAGCCTCCCACAGTCTGTTCTTAGACTCACACAGAGACCCATAGACCTACACAGAGACCCACACAGAGACCCATAGACCTACACAGAGACCCACACAGAGACCCATAGACCTACACAAAGACCCACACAGAGACCCACAGACCCACACAGAGACCCATAGACCCACACAGAGACTCATCGACTCAGACAGAGACCCACAGACTCACACAGAGACCCACATACTCATCACACAGAGACCCATAGACTCACACAAAGACTGACAGACTCACACAGAGACTCACACAGAGACTGACAGACTCACACAGAGACCCACAGACTCACACAGAGACTGACAGACTCACACAGAGACCCACAGACTCACACAGAGACCCACAGACTCACACAAAGACCCACAGACTCACACAGATACCCACAGACTTATCACACAGAGACCAACAGACTCACACAGAGACCCACAGACTCACACAGAGACCCATAGACTCACACAGAGACCCACAGACTCACACAGAGACCCACAGACTCACACAGAGACCCACAGACCCACACAGAGACCCACAGACTTATCACACAGAGACCCATAGACTCGCACAGATACATTATAGAGACAAAGATTCCCCGTGTAGCCTTCAACAGACTTGGGCCAAGTGCCATTAGCGAGTACCACCACCACCCCGGGGGTTGTGGCCAGAACCACGCCCGGCCGCCTTTGTCTCCCTTATCGGTTGGCGATTTCATTACAAATCGCTACGCGGTGCTCACTTGAGGCCGAGTCGAGCTTGAAGGAGAACCAGGACTGGGTGGGAATCGAGCTCAGGCCGGTGCGCTAACCGCAGCGCCACCGCTCCCTAACAACAACAACAACAACAACCGCCGCCGCCGGCCACCACGAGGTCGCTGTGGCATCACCACGGAGCTGGTGCCAGGCTAGGTGCAGGAGGTCACGTGGACAGACCCAGCAGGTGCCGTGGGGTCAACCTACTGAGATGACTACTGGCAGATGCATCACCGCCTGTGCCAGGCTAGGTGCAGGAGGTCACGTGGACAGACCCAGCAGGTGCCATGAGTTGACTGAGATGACTGGCAGATGCACCACCAGCTGTAACCCCCCCTACTGTGCCAGGCTAGGTGCAGGAGATCACGGGACAGACCCAGCAGGTGCCATGGGTTGACTGAGATGACTGGCAGATGCAGCACCAGCTGTGCCCTCCTACTGTGCCAGGCTAGGTGCAGGAGGTCACGTGGACAGACCCAGCAGGTGCCATGGGTTGACTGAGATGACTGGCAGATGCACCACCAGCTGTACCCCCCTACTGTGCCAGGCTAGGTGCAGGTAGATCACGGGACAGACCCAGCAGGTGCCATGGGGTCGACCTTTTGAGATGAGTGGCAGATGCACCACCGCCTGTGCCAGGCTAGGTGCAGGAGGTCACGTGGACAGACCCAGCAGGTGCCATGGGGTCAACGTACTGAGATGACTGGCAGATGCACCACCAGCTGTGCCAGGCTAGGTGCAGGAGGTCACGTGGACAGACCCAGCAGGTGCCATGGGTTGACTGTGCTGCGTCTCTCCCCACACACACACACGGGGGGAGGGGGGAGGGGCAGCCAGCCGATTCGCCACGAGGTGCCAGTGAAGTCACCAAGCCGCTCGTGCCAGGCGAGGCAGAGACACCAAAATTGTTGATGGTGGCTTCACAAAGTGGCTTATTATCACGTGGGCATGTACAGCATCACGTGGGCATGTACAGCATCACGTGGGCATGTACAGCATCACGTGGGCATGTACAGCATCACGTGGGCATGTACAGCATCACGTGGGCATGTACAGCATCACGTGGGCATGTACAGCATCACGTGGGCATGTACAGCATCACGTGGGCATGTACAGCATCACGTGGGCATGTACAGCATCACGTGGGCATGTACAGCATCACGTGGGCATGTACAGCATCACGTGGGCATGTACAGCATCACGTGGGCATGTACAGCATCACGTGGGCATGTACAGCATCACGTGGGCATGTACAGCATCAGCCAAATACTCTAAATAATTGAAATGGCAGTGAGACGCAGGGGCACGTGCGTTAAATGACAAAGGTCCCCCGTGTAGCCTCTACAGACTGCAGGGGCAAGTGCTGTTAGTAGCGAGTAGCAGCAGCTATGAAAGTAGACAAAGATCCCCCGTGTAGCCTCTACGGAGTGCTGGGGCAAGTGCTGTTAGTAGCGAGTTGCAGCAGCAGCTATGAAGGTAGACACAGACAAAGGTCCTAAGTGTAGCCTCTACAGACTGCAGGGGCAAGTGCTGTTAGTAGCGAGTAGCAGCACCTATGAAGGTAGACACAGACAAAGATCCCCCGTGTAGCCTCGACAGACTGCTGGGGCAAGTGCTGTTAGTAGCGAGTAGCAGCACCTATGAAGGTAGACACAGACAAAGGTCACCCGTGTAGCCTCAACAGACTGCCGGGGCAAGTGCTGTTAGTAGCGAGTAGCAGCAGCTATAAAGGTAGACACAGACAAAGATCCCCCGTGTAGCCTTAACAGACTGCTGGGGCAAGTGCTGTTAGTAGCGAGTATCAGCAGCTATGAAGGTAGACACAGACAACGATCCCCCGTGTAGCCTCGACAGACTGCAGGGGCAGGTGCTGTTAGTAGCGCGTAGCAGCGCCACCTATGAAGATAGACACAGACAAAGATCCCCCGTGTAGCCTCTAACAGACTGTAGGGGCAAGTGCTGTTAGTAGCGAGTAGCAGCAGCACCTATGAAGGTAGACACAGACAAAGGTCCCCCGTGTAGCCTCGACAGACTGCTGGGGCAAGTGCAGTTAGTAGCAAGTAGCAGCACCTATGAAGGTAGACACAAAGATCCCCCGTGTAGCCTTAACAGACTACTGGGGCAAGTGCTGTTAGTAGCGAGTAGCAGCACCTATGAAGGTAGACACGAAGGTCCCCCGTGTAGCCTCTACAGACTGCCGGGGCAAGTGCTGTTAGTAGTGAGTAGCAGCAGCACCTATGAAGGTAGACACAGACAAAGGTCCCCCGTGTAGCCTCTTAACATACTGCTGGGGCAAGTGCTGTTAGTAGCGAGTGGTAGCAGCACCTATGAAGGTAGACACAGACAAAGGTCCCCCGTGTAGCCTCTTAACATACTGCTGGGGCAAGTGCTGTTAGTAGCGAGTAGCAGTAGCAGCAGCAGCTATGAAGGTAGACACAGACAAAGGTCCCCCGTGTAGCCTCTTAACATACTGCTGGGGAAAGTGCTGTTAGTAGCGAGTAGCAGCAGCACCTATGAAGGTAGACACAGACAAAGGTCCCCCGTGTAGCCTCTTAACATACTGCTGGGGCAAGTGCTGTTAGTAGCGAGTAGCAGCAGCACCTATGAAGGTAGACACAGACAAAGGTCCCCCGTGTAGCCTCTTAACATACTGCTGGGGCAAGTGCTGTTAGTAGCGAGTAGCAGCAGCACCTATGAAGGTAGACACAGACAAAGGTCCTCCGTGTAGCCTCTTAACAGACTGCTGGGGCAAGTGCTGTTAGTAGCGAGTAGCAGCACCTATGAAGAAAGACACAGACAAAGCTCCCCCGTGTAGCCTCTAACAGACTGTAGGGGCAAGTGCTGTTAGTAGCGAGTAGCAGCAGCAACTATGAAGGCTACCGGCACGGCACATGACCGACTTGCTGTCGCCAATTCCACACGCCACGCCACGTGGTGCCCGTCAAATATGAAAACTAAAAATGATACCGTTTGTATTTTACCAGATAGTGAGACGCCACTGAACTGCTATGGAGCTTTCGCGTTTGCTTGTTTCAGAAGCGACGATAGCTCATCATCATCATCGTCGTGGTGGTGGTGGTGGTCGTCGTCACCGACACGTGGAAACTTATAGCAGCAGCCAATGACTCCAAACGCGTGACCTGACGTCGATTCTAGATGGGGTGGAGCGGAGGACCCGGAGAAAAATCCACGCGGCCACGGGGTGAGTGTTTGTTATTGTTGTTGTTTTCCCCGGACTTTCTGTTTAGAGGTGGCGTTGTGTCGCCAATTTTTAGGAAGGGTTTTAAACCAGAGACGGATCGATTTCATTTTTGGGTTCCGCGTTTTTGGGGCAAGCGTCGCTTGGCACACAAATGGGCAGCAGCGGTTTGGGGCGTTTGGGTCGATTCGATTTTGGTTGATCGGCGAGCACGGAGCAGCAGTAACCTGAACGCAGCTGAGCCGGTTTTGTGCGAGTTGCCCGGGTCAGGGATTTTTCGTCGTCTTCTATGGATTGGGGGCCAACCACCTTAGCACGACACCGGCGGCTTGTGGAGGCGTTCAGGCCGTGCACCATGGTGGCAGCGGCGTGCAAGTGGTTCAAGATTGACTTGGTGGTGCTATTTGGTGGAAGAGCGTTTAAAGTGGATCGCACGTTTGGCAGAGCTGAAGGGGAAAGTATGCGTGGATTTCATTTCCCTAGCAGGTGCAGGGGGGCTTTGAGTAGCTTTGTGCAAGGATGCGTTGTCGAGTGGCACGAAGCCAGATATTGATCGGTGAGAAGCTTGCGGAGTTCTTGACTCGGAAGAACTTTGGTTTCTTGGTGGAGATCGTCAATGGGTGCCATGAGGTGGCATCCTGTGGCTAGGCGAAGTGCCTGGTCTTGGGCGGTTTGGAGCTTTTGGTAACCTGCAGAGGAGAGGTTTGGGCACCAAATGGGACTGGCATAATTGATGATGGGACGTCCAATGGCTTTGTGGGTTAGGAGTAAAGTCTCCTTTCTGTTGACCGCAAGATGTGCCGCATAAAGCTCGCGAGACGTTATTTCGCTTGTTAACTTTCGCACGGACGTTTCTGCCGTGTTGAGCGAAGCTGAACATGGTGTCAAAGGTTACGCACCTATAATCCATGGGGTCTTTGCTAGTGGGAGGCGTTGGTTGTTTATTATGACGAGGATCAGGTGTGAAACGGGTGACTGTTGATTTGGATGTTGAGAGTTGAAGCGATCTATTGGCTAGGAAAGCGCTGAGCCGTTTTAGATAGGAGTTGATGGAGTTTCCCATTTTGGGTATATTTTTATTAGAAGTGTAAACTGTCATGTCGTCGCCATAGCTGACCGCTTGTACTCCTTTTAAAGGAGTTGGTAGATCGTGGAGGTAGGCGTTGAACAGCGCTGGGGATATTATGGAACCTTGGGGTACTCCTGCATGAATGTTTCGTGTGGAGGATTGAATATCACGAAATAGAATGCGTGATTGGCGGCCCCCTTAGTTAATTTGCAAGGCGGCGAACAAGGCCTGATGGTAGCGTAGAACCCTGGGTGATGTCGATGAGCGCGAGGTGGTTAACGGTGTCGAAAGCCTTTGTAAGGTCAACGGAGGCGACGATAGTGCGGGATGGGGGGGCTTTTTCTCATTGAAACCGTTTGCAATTTGGGCGGTCAGGTTGAGAAGAGCTGTTGTTGTTGAGTGTGCGGGGCGAAAGCCATGTTGATGAGATGAAGGAGGTAAGTCGGTGGTGATGATTGGAAGGATGAGGGCCTCTAAACTCTTGATTGATGGGCAAAGTAGGGAAATCGGCATGTAGGACGTTGCTTGATTTAGGCCTTTGCCGGGTTTTGGAAGTGGGATTGATTGTGGATGATTTCCAGATGGCCGGAATGAGGTTGCACTTTGAGTGAGGCGTTAATGGTGGAGGCGGGAAACTTCATGCCAAGGGGGCCGAGGTGTTTGAGGTGGGGCATAGCTATGCCATCGGGGCCAAATTGCTGAATAATTTTTGGCTTTTTTGATAGCTCGTTTCACCTCTTGAAGGCTAAATTTGGGGGCGTCGTTTAGAGGTAGTTCCTTGATTTGACGAATTTTTTGACGGGTGGATTTATTGGAAGAGTGTGGGATGACTTATGAGAAAAGTTTCTGTTGAAGTGGTTGGCGATGTTATTGTTGTTGTTTATGATGGATTTGTTGTTGAAAGTGATTGCACAATTGGGTGGCGGTTTGGAGTGTCCGTCTAAGGCTTTGATGGTCTTCCAAAGTTTTTATGAGTTTTGGCGGTGGTCAAAAGATTCAACATACTCATGCCAGCGTTCTGTTTTGGCTTGAATGATTAGCTTAGTGATTTCAGCGGGCAGTGTCAGGGTCGGGATCGAACCCACGACCTTCTGTAGACCAGGCGAGCTCGTTAACATCTCACCACGGGGATAACGTGCAACCACCAAATATACAGGAGTTACGGTTCGGATCGAACCCACAGTCAACATCTCCTAGCCACTGTGATGATGATGAGAGACACCACAAACTCCAAATATACAGCAGCAGGCGTCATCAGGGTCGAACCCACGAACCTCTTGCAAACCGCATCAAATCAACCACCACCACCGCCACCACCACCGCCCACCACCAGCATCACCACCTTCTCGATGTACCCCACGGAGTTGCGTGCTGTGCACCGGTAGCGACCCGAGTCTCGCATCTCCGCGGCCGCGATGAGCAGGGCGCCGTTGGAGCAGACGCTCATCCTGCCGTCAGTCAGGGCTGTAGCGGCGGCTATGCCTGGGTCACCACCGCCGCCGCCGCCGCCACCGCCGCCGCCGCCGCCGCCACCACCATCAGCGTGACCACCACCACCGCCACCACCGCCATCACCATCAACGCGACCACCACCACCGCCACCACCGCCATCACCACGGGCACCGCCACCACAACTACCACCACCACCACCACCACGACCACCACCACCACGACCGCCATGCGGTGCCTCCAGCCTGGTGCCGCCCGGCAGCACCCAGGCGATGCGAGGGCCCGGCACTCCGTGCGCGCTGCAGTCCAGCGTCACCTCGCGGCCCGGGGCCACGCGGAGGCGTCTGTTGAAGGGGTCCTGGAAGATGGCTCGCTCCTGTGGGGCAGCTGCACCAGCAGCAGGGGCAGCAGCAGGGGCAGCAGCAGGAGCATGGCCACCACCGCCACCAACACTTCCACGTCCACCAGCAGCACCACCACCAGCAGCAGAACCACCACCAACACCACCACCACGTCCATCAGCAGCACCACCACCACGACCACCCCGATCAATACCACCACCACCAGCACCACCACCCCTATCAATACCACCACCACCACCAACAGCTCCACGTTCACCACCACCACCACGACCACCCCTATCAATACCACCACCACCAGCACCACCACCCCTACCACCACCACCACCACCAGTGACTGCTGCTGCTACTGCTGCTTGTGCTGGTCCTCTTGTTGGTGCTGCTGCCGCCGGTGCTGCTACCGCTGCTGCTTGCGCCGGCGGTGCCACCACGAGGCGGACCGTGGCCGTGGCGCGGAGTCGCCCGCTGCGCGCCACGCACACGAAGTCGCCGGCGTCCGAGGGCCGCGCGTTGACGATGCGCAGGGACCCGCCGGTTCCACCGCCGCCGGTTCCACCGCCGTCGGGGTCGCTGGCGGCCACGCGGCTGCCCGCGAACGGCGCCTGCACCGCGACCCCGCCGGGGAGCCTCCAGAGGAGGGAGCGTGGCCCGGCCGGGGGGAGCCGCGCCAGCGACGGGCAGCGCAGCAGCGCCGTCGAGTGGCGCGCCGCCACCACCACCGCCGCCGCCGCCGACTCGTGGTGCTGGTGGTGGTGGTGGTTGGTGTTGCGAGGTGCCGCCTGCGAATGATGATGCTCCTGACGATTCTGCTGAAGCTGCCGCTGCTGATGTTTCTGCTGCTGCTGCGACCGCGTCCTCATATCATCATCATCATCCTCCTCTTTCTCCGCCACCTCCTCACCACCAGCGCTCCTCGGCACCACCACCTCCACCCTGACGACGGCGGCGGCGGCGGCGGCGGCGGCGGCCTCGCCGGACGAGAGCCGCGCCACGCACACGTAGTGCCCCGCGTCGCCCGCCACCGCGCCGCCCGCCACCAGCAGCGTCCCATTCGCCAGCACGCGGTGGCGGCCCACCGCCGACCCAGCCGTCCCGGTCAACCCAGCCGTCCCGGTCAACCCAGCCGACCCGGCTGAACCCGCTGAACTGGCCGACCCCGCCGACCCCGCGGCCAGCACGACCTCCCGGCTCGGCAGGAACCAGGCTGGCCTGGCCCCTGGCTGCGCACCGCCGGCACCGCAGTGCAAGCGGAGCGGCTCGCCCGCCTTCACGGTGACCGTGGCGGCGGCGGCGGCGGCACGCAGGGCGGGCCGCTTCACCGCGGCGGTGGTGGTTGTTGCGGTTGTTGGCGTGGTTGGCGTGGTTGTTGTTGTTGGGCGCACGGCCACGGTGGTTGTTGGTGTTGTTGGTGTGGTTGTTGTTGTTGGGCGTACGGCCACGGTGGTTGTTGGTGTCGTTGTTGGCATGGTTGTTGGTGTTGTTGTTGGTGTGGTTATTGTTGTTGTTGTTGGGTGTACGGCCACGGTGGTTGTTGGTGTGGTTGCTGCTGCTGTTGTTGTTGGGCGTACGGCCTCGGTGGTTGTTGGTGTTGTTGTTGGTGTGGTTGTTGGTGTTGTTGTTGGTGTGGTTATTGTTGTTGTTGCTGTTGGGTGTACGGCCACGGTGGTTGAACGGGCGTCGCTACCGGCCGAGTTGCGTGCCACGCACAGGTAGTTGCCCGCGTCGTTGTCGGAGAGCGGCCCCGCCAGGTGCAGAGAGCCGTCGGCCAGCACGCGGGTCCGTGTGTCCCACCTGTGTGTGTACAGGTGTGCGCGTGTGTACAGGTCCGGCAAAAATAACCCCCGACATCCTCGTTGGCGCCGGACGGCAACGCTGTGGTGGGCAGTGCCGTGGGGGGAGGGTCAACTTAGATTGGCCATTCCCCACCACAGCGGCCACATTGGGGCTCTGGACGGGTGCGAGTGACTGGTGACCCCTCCACCTTCAATTAATTACCACTATACCACGATTTAAAACTTTAATGAAGCTTGTGCCGGAGGCCCCAGGGGGGCAGGCGTCTACAACGTCTCCTGGCAAAACACCATTTGGTGGAGCCAGGAGACTGAATATCCACCCTCGGGGCTCCTCCAGAAACAACAAAAAGCCATCTTGGATGGCCACGTGGAATGTTTGAACTCTCACTGCGGAGGAGAGGCTGCCACTCCTTGGTCGGGAGGTGGACCGGTACCGCCTGGATCTCTATGGTATTCAGGAGGTCCAGTGGACAGATTCTGGCTTCTGCCACCATGAGGGGTGGACAGTCCTCTACTCGGGGCAGGAGACTGCCAAACAACAGGGAGTGGCCCTTCTTCTGAACAAAATAATGAACGGGGCGTGGAAGCGTGGCAGTGAGGTGTGGGAAGCTGTAAGCCCCAGGTTACTTTGGGCTCGCCTTCTCATCAACCAAAGGTGAGGAGTGGTGGTCGTGGTTACTTATGCCCCCACCGAAGACGAACATCCGTGGCGGGATGCAGGCAAGGCAGATGAGTCAGATGCCTTCTATGACCTCCTGTCACAGGTGCTGGCTAAAGTGGCCCCTCGGGATAAAGTAATCTTGTTGGGTGACTTCAATGCCCGAGTTGGTCATGATGCTAGCACCTGGACTGGATTGATTGGAAGACATGGGCCAGATCAGCTCAATAACAACGTTAGGAGGCTGCTAGATTTTTGTGCAGCCCATGGGCTTGTGATTACCAACATGCTGTTCCGTCATCGGCACATCCACACAACATCATGGATGCATGCCGGGTCCAAGCAAGAACTTCTGCTAGACTACATAGTGATGGAACAGCGGATAAGGGCCCATGTCAATGAAACCAGAACCTACAGTGGAGCTGATCTGCCCACTGACCATCGACTTGTCATCTGCAAGATGCGCCTGCCATTCGTGCACTCCGGAAGTGGGTGTACACCCAGGACCCCATTCCAATCTAAGGTGGCCTGGTCTCAGTTAGCTGATGAAAGTTGCAAGAGATAATTTCATCATTGCTTGTGGCTGGGGTTGGCATCATCTCCCCACTCCTGATATCGAGGGTAGATGGGCGAGGTTTAGGACTGTGGCTCATGCAGCTGCAATGGCTGCTTTGGGTACATGGTCCAGACCTCCTCAGAGACCCTTGCTGACAGAGGAGGTGTTCAGGCTGGCTGAGAAAAAGCGACAGGCCCACTCTCATCGGCTACAGCATCCCACGTCGGAGAATGAGGAGGCTTACCGCAGCCTTCGCTCGGAGGTACGGAGAGCCATGAGGCGCTGCAAGGATGGGTGGTGGTCGCGGTTTGCTGAGGAGATCGAGTCTGCCTCAATGGCCCGCAATCACAAATCGCTCTTTAATTCCATCAACAAAGTAACCTGTAGTGCCACACCTATTACCATCATTAGCCGAATGAACGGTGATTCAATCTCCGACCCCAGGAACAGGTTTGCAGATTTGTTGAGCATTTCTGTGAGGTTCTGGGGGAGAGGAAATCCCTCAGCCAAGAAAACAACATGGGACAAAGCGGGGATGACCCTGCCGAGGCTGCAGTGCCTCAAATATTGGAAGAAGTCACCCCCTGTGAATGGCTGACTGAGGTGCAATCTGTTGAGTAAATACTGAAGGCGATCCAGAGTCTGAGACCAGGAAAGGCACCGGGCAGAGATGATCTCCCAAGCGAAATGCTGAGGGAGGGTGGCGTTTGTGCACAGACTGCCCTACATGACATCACAACAACAGTCTGGACCACTGGACGGGTTCCGCAGGATTGGGAGGATGCCCTGGTGGTCCCCCTCTTTAAGAAGGAGGACCGCACAGACTGTAACAACTTCAGGGGCATCTCACTCCTCAGTGTGCCGGGAAAGGTGCTGGCAAGGATTATTCAACATTGCCTTGCCAGGCACGCTGAGGAGAGGCTTGCGGAGCCCCAATGCGGTTTTCATTAAAGTGCGGTCCTGCACAGATGCCATATTTTCTGTCCGTCTGCTACGTCAGAGGTTTAGGGAATTCCGACAAGATCTACATCTCTGCTTTATTGACCTATTTAAGGCCTATGATACCATCAGTAGGCCTGGGCTCTGGGTTGTTCTTCGTGCTTTCGGAGTCCCTGACCCACTGCTCATCATTAAGGACCTTCATGATGGTGAGTGGGCCCGTGTAAAACTACGTGGCCAGGAGTCGGAACCATTCTCTGTTCACTTTGGGGTGCAACAGGGATGTCCTCTGGCTCCCACATTATTTAACATCTATTTCGACCACGTAGTTTGTAAAGCCTTCAATAGCTGTACCGGAGGAATTTCCACCTGGTACAGATACAAGGGGAGGCTGATCGATGCCCAGGTGCGGTCAAGAGATGGCTCCCTATTGCTCAACCATGTTACATATGCCGATGATCTGGTAATTGCTCACTCAGAGGAGGAGTTGGAGGCGCTTCTGCTGAACCTGGAGCTTGCCACTAAGAGGTGGGGACGGACCATTAGCCCCACCAAAATTAAGCACCTGCCTGGGTATTTTGTACCATCGGACAATCCACCCCCACAACTCCCAATTGGTGATAGGGCAGTTGTGGAGAGAGTGGAGAGCTTTCTATACCTGGGCAGTGTGCTTATGACCGGCTCCGGTTTGACAGCAGAGGTCTCACTCCAAATCAGTCGAACAGCAATATCTTTTCATCGTTTGCATAACGCTATGTGGAAGCTACCTGGTCTGTTACTCCACACGAAGCTTCAGGTCTTCTCGACCACAGTCATTCCCTCCCTTCTCTACGCTTGTGAAACGTCGACCCCCCCTAATGGAATATCTTCGCTGGTTAGAAACATTTAGGCTGGCTTGCCTACGATCCATCTTGGGTTTAACCAGGCTGGATTGTGTGAGGAGCTCACAAATCCTTGAAAGATCTGGGCAAGGTCCCATCGGTGAGCTCCTCCAGCAGGCAAGACTGCGTTGGCTGGGTCATGTAGCCCGCATGCCCAGCCACCGCATGCCGAAACAGCTTTTGTTCGGCCGGATCGAGGGGGCTAAACGGGCGCGGCACGGGCTAGAGAAGAGATGGAGTGATGTGGTACAGGACGACGTGGAGCTGAGTGGACTTGCCGATGACCGGTACCAGCGGTGTCAAGATCGGCCTCTGTGGAGGAGGCTCGTGAAGGATGCTACTGGGCAGTTGGAGGCAGTCGCCCTCCAGCGACAACAGAGGGGGGAGGAGCGACGCTCACAACAACGAGCGGAGCGCCGGATGGCTAAAGCACAGGAGGTTGGCACAATAGGGGGCACAGGTGGTGCATCAGCCTGTCATCTCAGTCAGTCGACCCGTGGCACCTGGGTCTGCCCCGTGACCTCCTGCCAGCGGGTGTTCGACACTTCACGTGGCCTTAACGTGCACGTAGCCTGGCACAAGCGTCGTGGTGTGTGTGTATAGGTGTGTGTGTGTGGGGAGTGGTGGTGTAGCGGTTAGCGCTACGCTGCGCTACGAACCCGGCTACCCGAGTTCGATTCCCGTTCACGGCCAACACCGCTGCCAATTATCTGAACCGGTCCTGGGCCTCCCCTAGGTCGACTCAGCCTTAGCAGTCTGTAGTAAACATCGCCACTGGGGAGACAAAGGCGGCGGGGCGCGGTGTTGGCCACCCACCCCCTCGTGTGCCGTTCCGGCCTTCATAGGTGCTCGCTCGAAGCACTTGCCCAATGATAAAGATGCACACAGTGACAGCTGTCCCTGTGCATCAGTCTCTCAGTAGTAGGGGTGGTGATGATTGACTGCTGTGTGGTTCTAGCCTAGGGGCACCCCCAGTGGCAGCTGTCCCTGTGCATCAGTCTGTCAGCAGCAGGGTGGTGATGATTGACTGCTGTGTGGGTCTAGCCTAGGGGCACCCCCAGTGGCAGCTGTCTCTGTGCATCAGTCTGCTGTCAGTAGTAGGGGTGGTGATGATTGACTACTGTGTGGGTCTAGCCTAGGGGGCACCCCCAGTGGCAGCTGTCTCTGTGCATCAGTCTGCTGTCAGTAGTAGGGGGTGGTGATGATTGACTGCTGTGTAGGTCTAGCCTGGGGGCACCCCCAGTGGCAGCTGTCCCTGTGCATCAGTCTGCTGTCAGTAGTAGGGGTGGTGATGATTGACTGCTGTGTGGGTCTAGCCTAGGGGGCACCCCCAGTGGCAGCTGTCCCTGTGCATCAGTCTGTCAGTAGTAGGGGTGGTGATGATTGACTGCTGTGTGGGTCTAGCCTAGGGGCACCCCCAGTGGCAGCTGTCCCTGTGCATCAGTCTGTCAGTAGTAGGGGTGGTGATGATTGACTGCTGTGTGGGTCTAGCCTAGGGGGCACCCCCAGTGGCAGCTGTCCCTGTGCATCAGTCTGCCAGTAGTAGGGGTGGTGATGATTGACTGCTGTGTGGGTCTAGCCTAGGGGGCACCCCCAGTGACAGCTGTCCCTGTGCATCAGTCTGCTGTCAGTAGTAGGGGGTGGTGATGATTGACTGCTGTGTGGGTCTAGCCTAGGGGGCACCCCCAGTGGCAGCTGTCTGTGTGCATCAGTCTGTCAGTAGTAGGGGTGGTGATGATTGTTGCTGTGTGGGTCTAGCCTAGGGGGCACCCCTAGTGGCAGCTGTCTCAACGTGTGCGTGGGGGCACCTTACCCGGATCCGCTGCTGTCCACCACTCTCCCCGACGGCAGCCTCCAGAGGAGCGCCGGCGGCGGCCGTCCCGTGGCGGCGCATCCCAGCCGCAGGCTCCCGCCCAGCGCCGCCGCCACCCGCGCCGGCAGGGAGCCCGGCTCGATGCGGGCGCCTCGGACCGGCGGCGGCCGGGGAGGCCGCCCGGCGCCCGCGTGGGAGCCGGCACCGGCAGCGGCACCGGCAGCGGTACCGGCAGCGGTACCAGCAGCGGTACCAGCAGTGGTACTAGCAGCGGTACTAGCAGCGGCACCGGCAGCGGTACTAGCAGCGGTACCAGCAGCGGTACTAGCAGCGGTACTAGCAGCCGCACCAGCAGCGGTACCAGCAGCGGTACTAGCAGTCGCACCGGGGGTGGTACTAGCAGTGGTACCAGCAGCGGTACCAGCAGCGGTACTAGCAGCGGCAGCGGCAGCACCAACGCGAGCACTGTGGCCAATAACAGTGACAGCCCTACCCTCGCTAGTGCCAGCATTACCGCCACCAACACTACCACCAGCACTACCACCAACATTACCACGAGTACTACCACCAACACTACCACCACTAAAACTACCACTAAAACTAACACTACTACCGGCACTAGCAGCAGCACCACCAACACTACCACCAGCACTACCACCAGCACTGCCACCAACACTACCACCAATGCTACCACCAATACTACCACCAGCGCTACCACCAACACTACCACCAGCACTACCACCAACGCTACCACCAACACTACCACCAACACTACCACCAACACTAGTACCACTAAACCTACCACTAGCACTACCACGGGCACTAGCAGCACCAACAGCACTACCACCAGCACCACCGACACTAGCATTAGACGTACCAGCACTAACACCAGCACCACCAAGCCTACCACCAGCGCCATCACCACTACTACCAGCACTAGCAGCAGCAGTACCACCAGCACCACCACCAGCACCACCATCACGATCACCACCAGCAGCAACACCACCACCACGGCCACCACCGCCAGCAGCACCACCACCAGTGTGATGGCCAGTAACAGCACCATCACCACCAACACCATCGTCCCCTATATCTCCATCACGTCCACCACCGTTACTACCACCACCACCACCATCAGCACCACCAACACCATCACCGCCAGTATCTCCATCAAGACCACCATCATCAACCTCACCACCGCCAGCATCACCACCACCAGTGTGATGGCCAGTACCACCACCACCACCACCATCATCATCCCCTATATTTCCATCACGTCTACCACTGTCACCACCACCATCACTGCCAATATCTCCATGAAGACCACCATCAATATCACTACCATCATCACCACCACCATCATCTTCACCATCAACATCACCACCACCATCATCATCGTCTCCATCGTCCCCGTCAATGGTGACGACGTTGAGGAGGACGCGGGCAATCCTCTGGTTGACCCTGCCCATGCCCGTCGGGGCCACGCACTCATACACTCCAGCATCAGACACCCTCACCGCCCGCACCCGGAGACCTCCGTCTCCCCGCCAGATGGAGAAACGGCCTCCGAAGAACCACGCGGTGCGGCGCGGAGACCCGCCGAGCATCGTCCCATCCGGCAAGATCCACGACACCGCAGGTGGCGATGCCGCCGTCGCCACCGCCAATGCCGATGATGCTGCCCGTAGCCCGCGTGGCCAGCACGGCAGCTCCAGAGAGCTTCCCCAGCGACTCCACACGGCCCTGGTGTCCACCGCCAGTGGGACGCGAGCCGACGGAGCGCGGGGGGTGGAGGTGGTGGAGGAGGAAGAGGTCGGGGCTTTGTGGGAATGCGGGGGTCGGGGCACTGGTAGCGATTGTCTGGCGGTGGTCTGGCTTTGAGCTGGTGGAGAGATGGGTGGAGGAGGTCTGCTGGAGGTCTGGCTTTGAACTGGTGGAGAGATGGGTGGAGATAATCTACTGGAGGTCTGACTTTGGACTGGTGAAGGTCTGACGGAGGTCTGGCTTTGGACTGGTGAAGGTCTGACGGAGGTCTGGCTTTGGACTGGTGAAGGTCTGACGGAGGTCTGGCTTTGAGCTGGTGGAGAGATGGGTGGAGAAGATCTACTGGAATTCTGACTTTGGAACGGTGAAGAGATGGGTGGAGATAATCTAGTGGAGGTCTGGCTTTGGATTGGTGGAGAGATGGGTGGAGCAGATCTAATGGAGGTCTGGCTTTGGACTGGTGGAGGTCTGACGGAGGTCTGGCTTTGAGCTGGTGGAGAGATGGGTGACGAAGATCTACTGGAATTCTGGCTTTGGACTGGTGAAGAGATGGGTGGAGAAGGTCTACAGGAGGTCTGTCTTTGAACTGGTGAAGAGATGGGTGGAAAAGATCTAATGGAAGTCTGGCTTTGAACTGGTGAAGGTCTGACGGAGGTCTGGCTTTGCGCTGGTGGAGAGATGGGTGGAGAAGATCTACTGGAATTCTGACTTTGGATTGGTGGAGAGATGGGTGGAGATAATCTAGTGGAGGTCTGGCTTTGGATTGGTGGAAAGATGGGTGGAGAAGATCTACTGGAATTCTGGGTTTGGACTGGTGAAGAGATGGGTAAAGAAGGTCTACTGGAGGTCTGATTTTGAGCTACTGAAGACCTGCTGAAGGGCTGGCTTTGAGCAGGTGGAGAAATGGGTGGTGAACGGTTACCGGAGGTCTGGCTATCAGGTGTAGAGATGGGTTGAGAAGATCTGTTAGGTGTCTTTCGTTGAGGTGGAGACGTCCTGTCGAAGGCCTTACTTTGAGGTGGAGATATGGGCGGATAAAATCTACTGGCAGTCTGGTTTTGATATGCGGAAGACATGGACGGAGATGTCCTGTTGACGGTTTGGTTTTGAACTCCTGATGGTCGACTGGTGGACTGGTTCTGAGCTCGTGAAGAGATGGGCGAAGTCCTGTTGGCGCCCTGACTCTGAGCTGCTGGTGAGTTGGGTGGGGAGATCCTGTTGAAGGTCTTGTCCTGAACTGCCGATGGTCTACTGGAGGACTGCCGCTGAGCTTGTGGTGGAGAGATGACTGGCAGAGTCCTGTTGATGGTCTGGTGCTGATCTGGCGATAGCTCGCTGAAGGTCTGCTCGCGCGGTGTAGACATGGGTGACGCAGCCCTACCGAACCCCTGGCTTCGAGGTGGAGAAATGGGTACTGGAGACCTGCTCGAGGCATGGCTTTGAATCGGTATGTGCCTGCTGGAGTTTTGGTTCCGAGCTGGTGTAGGTCTTCTGGAATTTGCGCTTTGAGTCGGTGGTGGGATCTTGTCGGAGGTCTGGCTCTGAGCTGGAGGTCCGGGTGGAGAAGGCCTGCTGGAGTTTTGGTTCCGAGCTGGTGTAGGTCTTCTGGAGTTTGCGCTTTGAGTCGGTGGTGGGATCTTGCCGGAGGTCTGGCTCTGAGCTGGAGGTACTGGTGGAGAAGGCCTGCTGGAGTTTTGGTTCTGAGCTGGTGTAGGTCTTCTGGAATTTGCGCTTTGAGTCGGTGGTGGGATTTTGCCGGAGGTCTGGCTCTGAGCTGGAGGTGGGGGTGGAGAAAGCCTGCTGGAGTTTTGATTCCGAGCTGGTGTAGGTCTTCTGGAATTTGCGCTTTGAGTCGGTAGTGGGATCTTGCCGGAGGTCTGGCTCTGAGCTGGAGGTACTGGTGGAGAAGGCCTGCTGGAGTTTTGGTTCCGAGCTGGTGTAGGTCTTTTGGAGTTTGCGCTTTGAGTCGGTGGTGGGATCTTGCCGTAGACCTGGCTCTGACCTGGAGTTCCGGGTGGAGAAGGTTGACCGAAGGCCTGCCGAGGCACAGAGAAGTCTGTCAAAGGCCTGCTGGTCGGGCGCCAGGGCAGCGAGGTCATCGTCGGCCATGATTCCATCCCCACCTCATCGTCGGCTCTCAGAGGCGGTGGGGCGGAAGTCGCAACCTGGGAGCTTGGAGTCCTGACCCGTGGCGTTGCAACTGCAGATGTAGGGGTCGTGACCTTGTAAGCTGAGGTTGTCATCTGTTGCTGTTGCTGCTGCTGCTTATCTTGCTTCTCCCGCGCCTCTGTTTGCTTCTGCCGCTGCTGCTGCTGCTTTTGCTGTTCCTGTTGCCGCTTCTCATGTGGCTGCTGCGTCTCCTGCTTCTTATTCCGATGCTCATCGAGCTTCTTCTGCTGCTGCGGCCGCTGGACGGTTGCGCGCGCCCGTGCCCACTCCGCCGTCCCGCCACGGCGCCACCCGCCAGGGCCTCTAGCCCTCCACGACACCCTGTCCCGGGGGGCCTCCGACACCCCCTTTGCGGGCAAAGTGGTTGCCGCACTACCGCGTTCCTCCTCCTTCCCTCCTCCTCCTCCTCCTCCTCCTCCTACCCCTCCTCCTCCTACCCCTCCTCCTCCTACCCCTCCTCCTACCCCTCTTCCTACTCCTACTCCTCCTCCTCCTCCTCCTACCCCTCCTCCTCCTACCCCTCCTCCTACTCCTCTTCCTACTCCTCCTCCTCCTCCTCCTCCAACCCCTCGGGCCCCTTTGCGACTGTCGCCTGCCGACCTGTGCCGCTGCAACAGCGCGGCCCAAGCCTCCGCCCAGCGCCGCCCGTCCCGGTGTTTCACGGCTACGTGGCCACGTCGGGCCATCATGGACACCTCCTCCTGCTCCTCCTCCTCCTCCTCCTCCTCGTCCTCCTCCTCCTGTTCCAAATTCTTTTCTCTATCGACGTCACTCCCGGATCCGTCGCCTTCCCCATTCGGGCTCGCCGCGGGCAGCGCCACTTCCACCGCCAGGACGTCGGCCCCGTACGCGTTGACGGCGACGCAGCGGTAGACGCCGGCATCGCCGGGCCCCACGCTGGCCACGTTCAACGCGGAGCGGCCCGCCGGCCCCGCCGCCACTTGGACGCCGGCACGGCCGTCGCCGCCGCCGCTCCGGTTGGACGCGAGCGTCCCGTCGGGCAGCAGCCAGGCGACAGCGGGCACGGGGACGCCGTGGGCCTCGCACGCCAGGGAGGCCGCGCCTCCGGTGGGGACGTAGAGCGGAGGCGGCGTGGAGCCCCCGCGGGCCGGCCATCGCTTTGGCATAACGGCGAGGCGCGCGTGGGCGGTGTTCGCACCGAACGGCCCGCCCCCGACCACGCACGTGTACAGGCCCGAGTCGGACGGCAGGGCCCGGCCAATCGAGAGGGTTCCATCAGGGCGCACCCGCGTGCGGGCGGCAGTGGCGGCGACGGTGGCGCCCGTGGGCACGCGGGCACGGGAGCCGTCTGGCAGAATCCAGGACGTGGCGGAGCCGCGGTCGAGGCTGGAGCAGTGCAACTCGACGTCGGAGCCCTCCACGGCCACCGAGTGGCCACCACCGCTGACACGGTCTCCATCGTCGCCACCACCACCACCAACATGATCACCGGCACCGCCGTCGTCGCTGTCCTGCGAGCGGCGCCGTCCAACGGTTATCCACTTCACCTCAACGTCATCGCCGCTCCACACACCGCCGCCACTCCACACCTCGTCATCGTCGTCGTCTTCTTCACGCCGAACGGACACGTTGACTCGCAGCGTCGCCGCCACCGCGGCACCGCCGCCGCCGCCAAAGCCACCGCCCTCGGCACGGTCCAGGTGGAACTCCACGTGCAGGACATCTGCCAGGAGCCACGCCGGGCGGGCATTGGCAGCCACACGCAGACCGCGCTGGCCCCAGTAGAGGCTCCGGCCCGTGGCGGCACCTGGCGCCTTCACCAGCACCAGACTCTGGCGCTCGCCGGACTCTGCCGCTAAGATCCGCGCAAGCTTCGCTGAATTTCCCGGCCGAGCGGAGCAAAGCATCCTGGAGCGGAGCGTTGCGTTCAAGAGGAGGGCGCCTCCTCCCTCCGTGGCCTCCCGGCCCTCGGGCCCGGCTCCAGTCATCGCGACTGTCACAGGCACTGCCGGGGCAGACGCCCGGCACGCTAAGGCCACGCCGGTGGTGGGGGTCGCCGGTGGCGTCAGAGTGAAGGAGACCACGCCGAGGGGCCGCGTCGGTTCGAGGCGCTCCAAGCGGGCGTCCGTCTCGTCCTCGTGGATCTCCTCCGGGCTGTCCTCCGCCTCCCCGTGGCCACCACCCGGGGAGGCTTCGGCAGGCCCCACCGGGCCACGGAGGATGCGCGGCCGCATGCACACGAGGGCACCGCTTGGGAGGGAGAAGGAGTCCTGGTCGAGGAGGCTTCCCGGGGAGGCGCACTTGGGGCAGAGAGGTGGAGCGTCTGGCTCCTGGCCTCGCTCGCGCTTGCACTGCAGGGCGACTGGGGGAAGACGCCGAGGAAGACGCGGGGGAGGACGCGGGGGAAGACGTGGAGAAGACGCCAAGGAAGACGTGGGGAAGACGTGGGGTACATGCGGGGAATACATGCGGCAGACCCGGGGAAGACGGGGGGAAGACGCGGGGAACACGAGAGGAACGTGCAGGAAAGACGTGGGGAAGACACGGGGAAAACGCGGGGAAGGCAGAGGAACACGCGGGGACACGTGGGGGAGGGGGGGGGGGTGAACACGGGGTGAAAGGGAAACATTCAAAACGTCATTGGTTTGGCGGGAAGGTTTTCAAAAAGCTTCGGTAAAACAAAGCTAAGAAATCTGGATTTTCATTGCCGGTTTCAAATGTCCTGAGGCACGGGGCAAAGGGTTAGAGGGGCGAAGATACGTCTTGGGTAGTGGGCGGTGCCTTCGAGCGGTAAGGTGCGGGGCCCAAAGTCAGAATGGGGGAAGGTGCTTGTTGAGCCCCACTCCATAACTACACCGCTATTTTTAGCAACGGCCACGCTGTTGTAACACGCAGTGGACCTTCGCGACCGATAACATCCACATTAGAGGTGTTTTGGGTGGTGATCACGTGGGTATAACGACGCATTTCTAATTACGCTATCTAACCACCCCCCAACAAAAATATATATTGCGGATAACAAAACCGCCGTTTATTTGAACTCATTCTCAGCTCACGCACAATTTTACACCTGTTGTAAAAGCGGACATCCACGCTTGCCCGCCCGCCCGCCCGCCCGCCCGCCCGCCCGCCCACCCACCCACCGTCTTGGGATCGAACCCAGGCCCACAGGGGGCGCAGGTGGCAGTCGCAGGCCCAGGGGTTGGAGTGCAACGAGGCGCTCCGCACGGCCCCGAGCGCGGCCAGCGTCGCCCGCGGCAGCGACGCCAGCCGGTTGTCGGCCAGGTGCAGGACGCGCAGCGGGGACGCGGGGAAGCGGCCGAGGGCCAGGCCCGAGGCCACGGACGAGGGCCCGAGGTGGTGCAGGCGGTTTCCCTGCAGGTGGAGGTAGCGCAGGCCCAGGAGGCCCGCCATGGCGCCGGGAGCCAGGCGCTCCAGCCGGTTGTGATCCAGGTGGAGGCGGGATAGGGAGGGCAGGCGAGCGAAGGCTCTCGGGCCTACGGTCGTCAGCTCGTTGTGGCTGAGCTTCAGCACCTGGTGCCGGTGAGGGGTGATGGGAGGGGGGAATCCTTTGAATTTAAGTTGTGACGTGTCGCTTAAGTTGCCACTTGAATTTAAATTGTGAATTTGCTTCGTTGCAACCTGGCCTTTGTTGGAACGCGGGCTGCTGATCTCAGACGCGAGTCTTCTGTTGTTGTTCATTGAATCTCGAATAGGTGGTGGATGGGTATCGTCGGACAGCTCGAGTTGAGCCGTCATTATATCTATGGGGAGCCCCTTTTTGTATTCCCAGTATCGACAATGATGAAGAACAAATGAAACAAAAAGGTAAGAAGGGGCCTTGACCTTCTCCGGTGAGACAAGGCCACAAAGGAGGCTGCTTTCTCGATGGCGTAGGCCAATCAAAGAGAATGCGTTCATTATTATTATTAGCAGAGCCATGTTTAAAAAAAAACATGTTGCCAAAAGTGTGATGTTGTGGTTAAAGCAGACTTAATCATAACTTGTCCATAGCTGTGTGTGTGTGTGTGTCTATTTGGTGTTTGAGAACATCGTAACATAAAAGGTATCCCCTAGATACAACTGCTCAACCCCAGCTATTAATAATTTGCTAGTGCATTGCCCTTGCACTGTTCACCGTTTTGGCATTGCCCTGTGGTCTAACACGGGTGGTGAGACTAGTCCATGAAGGAGGCTCCTTTCTCTTTCTCTCTCTCTCTGGCGAAGGCCAATCGGTTTCAAAGACGATGCGTTTACGATTATTATTGTTGTTATTATCTGAGCCATTTTTTATTTTGCATCTTTTGCCACAAAGTGCGATGTGTGGTTAAGGGCGGTGCTGGATCATGACTTGTCAATAGCTGTATGTGTGTGTGTGTGGCTACTTGGTTTTTGAACATCTTAATACAACTACTTTTTTTATTGCCACTAAGGGTTACCATTCCTGTCGACCCCTTATCAGTGCCCTACCTTATCACGGACCAATTCACACCTCATTGGTCACCCCGTGCCCTTTTATCAATCTAAACCTTCATCCTATTTCGATGGACAAGAATAGCTGGGCTAAACCGTGCATGGTTTAGATGGGTGTGGGTCGAAGCATATTCTTAAAAATTATTCATCATCTTTTCATTCCCATCCACGGCCCGTCTCCCGGCATCGTCGTCATCGTCGCCGTCGTCGTCACAGCTTACACGACCGTGCAGGGCGCGACAGGTGCTGGGAGTCCTAGGGAGAATAGTGCAGGGGGTGGTGGAGGGGTTCAGTCGCTACCTGCAGGGCTGGCAGGGCCGGGAAGCCCTCGCCGGGCAGGGCGTGGATGCGGTTGCCGTGCAGGAGCAGCATCTGCAGGTGCGGCGTCGTCGCCAGTCGAGAGGCGTTCACCTCGCGCAGGCTGTTGTAGCTGCGAGGCAAAAGACAAAGATCCCCCGTGTAGCCTGTGGCGGACCGTCGGGGCAAGGGCTGTTAGGGAGCGGCAGCGCCGAAGAAGTTTGGCGGCACCGCGCGGTGCACCACGCGCTCACGCACGGTACACCACGCACGGTACACCACGCACGGTACACCACACACGGTACACCACGCACGGTACATCACACACTCACGCACGGTACACCACGCACGGTACACCACGCACTCACACACGGTACACCACGCACGGTACACCACGCACGGTACACCACGCGCTCACGCACGGTACACCACGCACGGTACACCACGCACGGTACACCACGCACGGTACACCACGCACGGTACACCACGCACGGTACACCACGCACGGTACACCACGCACTCACACACGGTACACCACACACGGTACACCACACACTCACACACGGTACACCACACACTCACCCACGGTACACCACACACTCACGCGCGGTACACCACGCGCTCACGCACGGTACACCACACACTCACACACGGTACACCACGCACGGTACACCACGCACTCACGCACGGTACACCACGCACGGTACACCACGCACTCACGCACGGTACACCACGCACGGTACACCACGCGCTCACGCACGGTACACCACGCGCTCACACACGGTACACCACACACTCACACACGGTACACCACGCACTCACGCACGGTACACCACACACTCACACACGGTACACCACACACTCACGCACGGTACACCACACACTCACACACGGTACACCACACACTCACACACGGTACACCACGAACTCACACACGGTACACCACACACTCACACACGGTACACCACGCACTCACACGTGGTACACCACACACTCACACACGGTACACCACGCACTCACGCACGGTACACCACGCACTCACACACGGTACACCACGCACTCACGCACGGTACACCACGCACTCACGCACGGTACACCACACACTCACACACGGTACACCACGCACTCACACGTGGTACACCACGCACTCACACACGGTACACCACGCACTCACACATGGTACACCACACACTCACACACGGTACACCACGCACTCACACACGGTACACCACGCACTCACACGTGGTACACCACACACTCACACACGGTACACCACACACTCACGCACGGTACACCACACACTCACGCACGGTACACCACACACTCACACACGGTACACCACGCACTCACACACAGCACACACACACTCACGCACGGTACACCACACACTCACACACGGTACACCACGCACTCACACACAGCACACACACACTCACACACGGTACACCACACACTCACACACGGTACACCACACACTAACACACGGCACACCACACACTCACACACGGTACACCACGCATACGGTCAATCACACCTGTCAACTCCTTAGCAGCGCACTGCCGTATTGCAGACCAAATCTCAACGTTAATGTCACAAAGTCACTTTACACTACCCTCCTATACACCACACTATACACTAGACTACTATACAATACACTACTATACACTACACTACTATACACTGCAATACACTACACTATACACGACACTACTATACACTACACTATACACTACACTACTATACACTACACTACTATACACTACACTATACACCACACTACTATACACTACACTATACACTACACTATACACTACACTATACACTACACTACTATACACTACACTACTATACACTACACTATACACGACACTACTATACACTAATAGCTATGGGACATTGCTAACATGGTGAGTCTATGGGTCTTTGTGTGAGTCTATGGGTCTCTGTGTGAGTCTGTGGGTCTCTGTGTGAGTCTATGGGTCTCTGTGTGAGTCTATGGGTCTTTGTGTGAGTCTCTGGGTCTCTGTGTGAGTCTGTGGGTCTCTGTGTGAGTCTATGGGTCTCTGTGTGAGTCTATGGGTCTTTGTGTGAGTCTCTGGGTCTCTGTGTGAGTCTCTGGGTCTCTGTGTGAGTCTATGGGTCTTTGTGTGAGTCTATGGGTTTCTGTGTGAGTCTATGGGTCTCTGTGTGAGTCTGTGGGTCTCTGTGTGAGTCTATGGGTCTCTGTGTGAGTCTATGGGTCTTTGTGTGAGTCTCTGGGTCTCTGTGTGAGTCTCTGGGTCTCTGTGTGAGTCTATGGGTCTTTGTGTGAGTCTATGGGTTTCTGTGTGAGTCTATGGGTCTCTGTGTGAGTCTATTGGTGCCTGTGTGAGTCTACGGGTCTCTGTGTGAGTCTATGGGTCTTTGTGTGAGTCTCTGGGTCTCTGTGTGAGTCTATGGGTCTCTGTGTGAGTCTGTGGGTCTCTGTGTGAGTCTATGGGTCTCTGTGTGAGTCTATGGGTCTTTGTGTGAGTCTCTGGGTCTCTGTGTGAGTCTCTGGGTCTCTGTGTGAGTCTATGGGTCTTTGTGTGAGTCTATGGGTTTCTGTGTGAGTCTATGGGTCTCTGTGTG
>NW_027422591.1:437973-443412 GCF_048934315.1 Petromyzon marinus
GTTTGTGGTGGTAGTTTGTGGTGGTTTGTGATGGTTTGTGGTGGTTTGTGATGGTTTGTGATGGTTTGTGATGGTTTTTGATGGTTTGTGGTGGTGGTTTGTGATGGTTTGTGATGGTGTGTGATGGTTTGTGATGGTTTGTGATGGTTTGTGGTGGTTTGTGATGGTTTGTGGTGGTTTGTGATGGTTTGTGATGGTGGTTTGTGATGGTGTGTGATGGTTTGTGATGGTTTGTGATGGTGGTTTGTGGTGGTTTGTGATGATGGTTTGTGATGGTTTGCGATGGTTTGTGGTGGTTTGTGATGGTGGTTTGTGGTGGTTTGTGATGGTGGTTTGTGATGGTTTGTGGTGGTAGTTTGTGGTGGTTTGTGATGGTTTGTGGTGGTTTGTGATGGTTTGTGATGGTTTGTGATGGTTTTTGATGGTTTGTGGTGGTGGTTTGTGATGGTTTGTGATGGTGTGTGATGGTTTGTGATGGTTTGTGATGGTTTGTGGTGGTTTGTGATGGTTTGTGATGGTTTGTGATGGTTTGTGATGGTGGTTTGTGATGGTGTGTGATGGTGTGTGATGGTTTGTGGTGGTTTGTGGTGGTTTGTGATGATGGTTTGTGATGGTTTGTGATGGTTTGTGATGGTTTGTGATGGTGGTTTGTGATGGTTTGTGGTGGTGGTTTGTGATGGTGGTTTGTGATGGTTTGTGATGGTTTGTGGTGGTTTGTGATGGTGGTTTGTGATGGTTTGTGATGGTTTGTGATGGTTTGTGATGGTGGTTTGTGATAGTGGTTTGTGATGGTTTGTGATGGTGTGTGATGGTTTGTGATGGTTTGTGATGGTTTGTGGTGGTTTGTGATGGTTTGTGATGGTTTGTGATGGTTTGTGATGGTGGTTTGTGATGGTGTGTGATGGTGTGTGATGGTTTGTGGTGGTTTGTGGTGGTTTGTGATGATGGTTTGTGATGGTTTGTGATGGTTTGTGATGGTTTGTGATGGTGGTTTGTGATGGTTTGTGATGGTTTGTGGTGGTTTGTGATGGTTTGTGATGGTTTGTGGTGGTGGTTTGTGATGGTTTGTGATTGTTTGTGATGGTTTGTGGTGGTGGTTTGTGATGGTTTGTGATGGTTTGTGATGGTGGTTTGTGGTGGTTTGTGATGTTTGTGGTGGTTTGTGATGGTGTGTGATGGTGGTGTGTGATGGTTTGTGATGGTTTGTGATGGTTTGTGGTGGTGGTTTGTGATGGTTTGTGATGGTTTGTGATGGTTTGTGATGGTGGTTTGTGATGGTTTGTGATGGTGGTTTGTGATGGTGGTTTGTGATGGTTTGTGATGGTGGTTTGTGATGGTTTGTGATGGTGGTTTGTGATGGTTTGTGATTGTTTGTGATGGTTTGTGGTGGTGGTTTGTGATGGTTTGTGATGGTTTGTGATGGTTTGTGATGGTGGTTTGTGATGGTTTGTGATGGTTTGTGGTGGTGGTTTGTGATGGTTTGTGGTGGTTTGTGGTGGTTTGTGATGGTTTGTGGTGGTTTGTGATGGTGTGTGATGGTGGTTTGTGATGGTGTGTGATGGTGGTTTGTGATGGTTTGTGATGGTTTGTGATGGTTTGTGATGATTTGTGGTGGTTTGTGATGGTTTGTGATGGTTTGTGATGGTGGTTTGTGATGGTTTGTGGTGGTTTGTGGTGGTTTGTGATGGTTTGTGGTGGTTTGTGATGGTGTGTGATGGTGGTTTGTGATGGTGTGTGATGGTGGTTTGTGATGGTTTGTGATGGTTTGTGGTGGTTTGTGATGGTTTGTGGTGGTGTGTGATGGTTTGTGATGGTTTGTGATGGTTTGTGATGGTGTGTGATGGTTTATGGTGGTTTGTGATGGTGTGTGATGGTTTGTGGTGGTTTGTGGTGGTTTTGTGGTGGTTTGTGATGGTTTGTGATGGTGGTTTGTGATGGTTTGTGATGGTTTGTGATGGTGGTTTGTGGTGGTTTGTGATGGTTTGTGATGGTGGTTTGTGATGGTTTGTGGTGGTTTGTGATGGTTTGTGATGGTTTGTGGTGGTAGTTTGTGGTGGTTTGTGATGGTTTGTGGTGGTTTGTGATGGTTTGTGATGGTTTGTGATGGTTTTTGATGGTTTGTGGTGGTGGTTTGTGATGGTTTGTGATGGTGTGTGGATGGTTTGTGATGGTTTGTGATGGTTTGTGGTGGTTTGTGATGGTTTGTGGTGGTTTGTGATGGTTTGTGATGGTGGTTTGTGATGGTGTGTGATGGTTTGTGATGGTTTGTGATGGTGGTTTGTGGTGGTTTGTGATGATGGTTTGTGATGGTTTGCGATGGTTTGTGGTGGTTTGTGATGGTGGTTTGTGGTGGTTTGTGATGGTGGTTTGTGATGGTTTGTGGTGGTAGTTTGTGGTGGTTTGTGATGGTTTGTGGTGGTTTGTGATGGTTTGTGATGGTTTGTGATGGTTTTTGATGGTTTGTGGTGGTGGTTTGTGATGGTTTGTGATGGTGTGTGATGGTTTGTGATGGTTTGTGATGGTTTGTGGTGGTTTGTGATGGTTTGTGATGGTTTGTGATGGTTTGTGATGGTGGTTTGTGATGGTGTGTGATGGTGTGTGATGGTTTGTGGTGGTTTGTGGTGGTTTGTGATGATGGTTTGTGATGGTTTGTGATGGTTTGTGATGGTTTGTGATGGTGGTTTGTGATGGTTTGTGGTGGTGGTTTGTGATGGTGGTTTGTGATGGTTTGTGATGGTTTGTGGTGGTTTGTGATGGTGGTTTGTGATGGTTTGTGATGGTTTGTGATGGTTTGTGATGGTGGTTTGTGATAGTGGTTTGTGATGGTTTGTGATGGTGTGTGATGGTTTGTGATGGTTTGTGATGGTTTGTGGTGGTTTGTGATGGTTTGTGATGGTTTGTGATGGTTTGTGATGGTGGTTTGTGATGGTGTGTGATGGTGTGTGATGGTTTGTGGTGGTTTGTGGTGGTTTGTGATGATGGTTTGTGATGGTTTGTGATGGTTTGTGATGGTTTGTGATGGTGGTTTGTGATGGTTTGTGATGGTTTGTGGTGGTTTGTGATGGTTTGTGATGGTTTGTGGTGGTGGTTTGTGATGGTGGTTTGTGATGGTTTGTGATGGTTTGTGGTGGTTTGTGATGGTGGTTTGTGATGGTTTGTGATGGTTTGTGATGGTTTGTGATGGTTGTTTGTGATGGTGGTTTGTGATGGTGGTTTGTGATGGTTTGTGATGGTGGTTTGTGATGGTTTGTGATGGTTTGTGATGGTGGTTTGTGATGGTTTGTGATGGTGGTTTGTGATGGTTTGTGATGGTTTGTGATGGTGGTTTGTGATGGTGGTTTGTGATGGTTTGTGATGGTGGTTTGTGATGGTTTGTGATGGTGGTTTGTGATGGTTTGTGATGGTTTGTGATGGTGGTTTGTGATGGTTTGTGATGGTTTGTGATGGTGGTTTGTGATGGTTGTGATGGTTTGTGGTGGTTTGTGATGGTGGTTTGTGATGGTTTGTGATGGTTTGTGATGGTTTGTGATGGTGGTTTGTGATAGTGGTTTGTGATGGTTTGTGATGGTGTGTGATGGTTGTTTGTGATGGTTTGTGATGGTTTGTGATGGTTTGTGATGGTTTGTGATGGTTTGTGATGGTTTGTGATGGTGGTTTGTGATGGTGTGATGGTGTGTGATGGTTTGTGGTGGTTTGTGGTGGTTTGTGATGATGGTTTGTGATGGTTTGTGATGGTTTGTGATGGTTTGTGATGGTGGTTTGTGATGGTTTGTGATGGTTTGTGGTGATGGTTTGTGATGGTTTGTGATGGTTTGTGATGGTGGTTTGTGATGGTGGTTTGTGATGGTTTGTGATGGTTTGTGGTGGTTTGTGATGGTGGTTTGTGATGGTTTGTGATGGTTTGTGATGGTTTGTGATGGTTGGTTTGTGATGGTGGTTTGTGATGGTGGTTTGTGATGGTTTGTGATGGTGGTTTGTGATGGTTGTGATGGTTTGTGATGGTGTTTGTGATGGTTTGTGATGGTGGTTTGTGATGGTTTGTGATGGTTTGTGATGGTGGTTTGTGATGGTGGTTTGTGATGGTTTGTGATGTGGTTTGTGATGGTTTGTGATGGTGGTTTGTGATGGTTTGTGATGGTTTGTGATGGTGGTTTGTGATGGTTTGTGATGGTTTGTGATGGTGGTTTGTGATGGTTTGTGATGGTGGTTTGTGATGGTTTGTGATGGGTTTGTGATGGTGGTTTGTGATGGTTTGTGATGGTTTGTGATGGTGGTTTGTGATGGTTTGTGATGGTTTGTGATGGTTTGTGATGGTTTGTGATGGTGGTTTGTGATGGTTTGTGATGGTTTGATGGTGGTTTGTGATGGTTGTGATGGTTTGTGATGGTGGTTTGTGATGGTGGTTTGTGATGGTGTTGTGATGGTTTGTGATGGTTTGTGATGGTGGTTTGTGATGGTTTGTGATGGTTTGTGATGGTGGTTTGTGATGGTTTGTGATGGTGGTTTGTGATGGTGGTTTGTGATGGTTTGTGATGGTGGTTTGTGATGGTTTGTGATGGTTTGTGATGGTGGTTTGTGATGGTTTGTGATGGTGGTTTGTGATGGTTTGTGATGGTTTGTGATGGTGGTTTGTGATGGTTTGTGATGGTTTGTGATGGTGGTTTGTGATGGTTTGTGATGGTTTGTGATGGTGGTTTGTGATGGTTTGTGATGGTGGTTTGTGATGGTTTGTGATGGTTTGTGATGGTGGTTTGTGATGGTTTGTGATGGTTTGTGATGGTGGTTTGTGATGGTTTGTGATGGTGGTTTGTGATGGTTTGTGATGGTTTTGTGATGGTGGTTTGTGATGGTTTGTGATGGTTTGTGATGGTGGTTTGTGATGGTTTGTGATGGTTTGTGATGGTGGTTTGTGATGGTTTGTGATGGTGGTTTGTGGTGGTGTGTGATGGTTTTGGTGTGTTTGTGATGGTTGTGATGGTGGTTTGTGTTGGTTTGTGTTGGTTTGTGATGGTGGTTTGTGATGGTTTGTGATGGTGGTTTGTGATGGTGTGTGATGGTTTGTGATGGTGGTTTGTGATGGTTTGTGATGGTTGTGATGGTGGTTGTGATGGTTTGTGATGGTGGTTTGTGCCCCTTTACGAGATTAGCGAAGTGTCGCGAATAATTTGTCGTAAGAAATTTGTGTGTAATCAGCGCAACCCTCCCTCCCTCCCTCCTTCCCTCCCTCATCACCCCCTCTCTCCTCCCCTCCCTCCCTCCCTCTCCTCTCTCCTCCCTTCCTCCCCCCTCGCTCCCTCTCTCCCTCCATCCCACCCTCTCTCGCTCCTCTCTCCTCCCCTCCCTCTCCTCTATCCTCCCCCCCCCCCGTAATCCCCACCTCGTCTCTCCCCGCTCGCTCTCCCAGCCAAGATGCCTCTTGTTCCCGCGAGGAGCCGGTGT
>NW_027422591.1:443512-528512 GCF_048934315.1 Petromyzon marinus
GGGAGACACGCGGGGAGACACGCGGGGAGACACGGGGAGAGACACGGGGAGACACGGGGAGGACACGCGGGGAGACACGGGGAGACACGCGGGGAGACACGCGGGGAGACACGGGGAGACACGCGGGGAGACACGCGGGGAGACACGCGGGGAGACACACGGGGAGACGCAAGGAGAGACACACGGGGAGAGACACGGCGAGACATGGGGAGACACGCGGAGATACGGAGAGACACGGAGACACACGGGGAGACACGCGTCTCGTCCCTGCTGTGTCCGCCTGTCTCCCCAGACTGATGACTCCCACGGACAGAGAGAGGAACAACTCACACTCAGCGCAGCACAGGTGAGGGCACACTCACCTGTACACTCACCTACACACTCACCTACACACTCACCTACACACTCACCTGTACACTCACCTGTACACTCACCTACACACTCACCTCCACACTCACCTGTACACTCACCTGTACACTCACCTGTACACTCACCTCCACACTCACCTGTACACTCACCTGTACACTCACCTACACACTCACCTCCACACTCACCTGTACACTCACCTGTACACTCACCTACACACTCACCTGTACACTCACCTGTACACTCACCTACACACTCACCTACACACTCACCTGTACACTCACCTGTACACTCACCTACACACTCACCTACACACTCACCTGCACACTCACCTGTACACTCACCTACACACTCACCTGTACACTCACCTACACACTCACCTGTACACTCACCTGTACACTCACCTGCACACTCACCTGCACACTCACCTGTACACTCACCTACACACTCACCTCCACACTCACCTGTACACGCACCTACACACTCACCTCCACACTCACCTGTACACTCACCTGTACACTCACCTGTACACTCACCTACACACTCACCTCCACACTCACCTGTACACTCACCTGTACACTCACCTCCACACTCACCTCCACACTCACCTGTACACTCACCTGTACACTCACCTACACACTCACCTGTACACTCACCTGTACACTCACCTCCACACTCACCTGTACACTCACCTGTACACTCACCTACACACTCACCTCCACACTCACCTGTACACTCACCTGTACACTCACCTACACACTCACCCCACACTCACCTCCACACTCACCTCCACACTCACCTGTACACTCACCTGTACACTCACCTACACACTCACCTGCACACTCACCTGTACACTCACCTGTACGCTCGCTCACTCACACATGCACCTATGCACTCAGCTCTGTGTACCCTGTACACAAAGACAAAGATCCCCCGTGTAGCCTCTACAGACTGCCGGGACAAGTGCTTTTAGTAGCGAGTAGCAGCAGCACCTATGAAGGTAGACACAGACAAAGGTCCCCCGTGTAGCCTCTACAGACTGCTGGGGCAAGTGCTGTTAGTAGCGAGCAGCAGCACCTATGAAGGTAGACACAGACAAAGGTCCCCCGTGTAGCCTCTACAGACTGCTGGGGCAAGTGCTGTTAGTAGCGAGTAGCAGCAGCTATGAAGGCAGACACAAAGATCCCCCGTGTAGCCTCTACAGACTGTAGGGGCAAGTGCTGTTAGTAGCGAGTAGCAGCAGCAGCTATGAAGGTAGACACAGACAAAGGTCCCCCGTGTAGCCTCAACAGACTGCTGGGGCAAGTGCTGTTAGTAGCGAGTAGGAGCACCTATGAAGGTAGACACAGACAAAGATCCCCCGTGTAGCCTCTACAGACTGTAGGGGCAAGTGCTGTTAGTAGCGAGTAGCAGCACCTATGAAGGCTACCGGCACTGTGGCACACGGAGGGGTGGGTGGTTACCAGCACCACGCCCGGCCGCCTTTGTCTCCCCAGTGGCGATGTTTACTACACCACCACCTGTCCGCCTGTTCCCACAGGCGGAGGGTGCAGGCGGCGGAGCGGCTGGGACAGGCGGTGGTGGAGGTGAGTGACTGTGGTTGTGTGACTGTGTGACTGTGGTTGTGTGACTGTGGTTGTGTGACTGTGGTTGTGTGACTGTGTGACTGTGGTTGTGTGACTGTGTGACTGTGGTTGTGTGACTGTGGCTGTGTGACTGTGGTTGTGTGACTGTGTGACTGTGTGACTGTGGTTGTGTGACTGTGTGACTGTGGTTGTGTGACTGTGGCTGTGTGACTGTGGTTGTGTGACTGTGGTTGTGTGACTGTGTGACTGTGGCTGTGTGGCTGTGGTTGTGTGACTGTGTGACTGTGACTGTGTGACTGTGTGACTGTGGTTGTGACTGTGGTTGTGTGACTGTGACTGTGGTTGTGTGACTGTGGTTGTGTGACTGTGTGACTGTGACTGTGTGACTGTGTGACTGTGACTGTGTGACTGTTTGACTGTTTGACTGTGTGACTGTTTGACTGTGTGACTGTGTGACTGTGGTTGTGTGACTGTGACTGTGTGACTGTGAGACTGTGTGACTGTGTGACTGTGTGACTGTGGTTGTGTGACTGTGTGACTGTGGTTGTGTGACTGTGGTTGTGTGACTGTGGTTGTGTGACTGTGGTTGTGTGACGTTGTGACTGTGACTGTGGTTGTGTGACTGTGGCTGTGTGACTGTGTGACTGTGGCTGTGTGACTGTGTGACTGTGGTTGTGTGACTGTGTGACTGTGGTTGTGACTGTGGCTGTGTGACTGTGACTGTGTGACTGTGGTTGTGTGACTGTGGTTGTGTGACTGTGTGACTGTGGTTGTGTGACTGTGGTTGTGTGACTGTGGTTGTGTGACTGTGGTTGTGTGACATTGTGACTGTGACTGTGGTTGTGTGACTGTGGCTGTGTGACTGTGTGACTGTGGCTGTGTGACTGTGTGACTGTGGTTGTGTGACTGTGTGACTGTGGTTGTGACTGTGGCTGTGTGACTCTGACTGTGTGACTGTGGCTGTGTGACTGTGGCTGTGTGACTGTGTGACTGTGGTTGTGTGACTGTGGTTGTGACTGTGGTTGTGTGACTGTGGTTGTGTGACTGTGGCTGTGACTGTGTGACTGTGTGACTGTGGTTGTGTGACTGTGGTTGTGACTGTGTGACTGTGTGACTGTGGTTGTGTGACTGTGGTTGTGCGACTTGCGGGGGTTGTTGTGGCCGTGTGTGACCGTGGTCACTGTGTGACCATGGCTGGGTGACTGCGGTTATCGCTGTGGTTGTTGTGTGGTTGACTGTCTTTGTGGTCGTATGACTGTAATTGTTGCTGTATCACTACACCCGTTTGTTGTTGTTGCTGTTGTTGTTGCTGTTGTTGTTGTTGTTGCTGTTGTTGTTGTTGCTGTTGTTGTTGTGGTCATCCCCGCCCCCCCTCTCCCCTGCAGCTGTCCCGCGTCTCCGTGATGGCTCCCGCCTCAACCACACAGTCAGCCACAACCACACAGTCAGCCATAACCACACAGTCAGCCACAACCACACAGCCTGCCACAACCACACAGTCAGCCTCAACCACACAGTCAGCCTCAACCACACAGTCAGCCACAACCACACAGCCAGCCACAACCACACAGTCAGCCTCAACCACAACCACACAGTCAGCCTCAACCACACAGCCAGCCTCAACCACACAGCCAGCCACAACCACACAGCCAGCCACAACCACACAGTCAGCCTCAACCACAACCACACAGCCAGCCTCAACCACATGGCCAGCCACAACCACACAGTCAGCCACATCCACACAGTCAGCCACAACCACACAGTAAGCCACAACCACACAACCAGCCACAACCACACAGTCAGCCTCAAACCACAGTCAGCCACAACCACACAGTTCAGCCACAACCACACAGTCAGCCACAACCACACAGTCAGCCTCAACCACACAGTCAGCCTCAACCAGTCAGCCACAACCACACAGCAGCCACAACCACACAGGCAGCCACAACCACACAGCCAGCCACAACCACAGTCAGCCACAACCACACAGTCAGCCTGAACCACACAGCCAGCCTCAACCACACAGTCAGCCACAACCACACAGTCCGCCACAACCACACAGCCAGCCACAACCACACAGTCAGCCTCAACCACACAGTCAGCCACAACCACACAGCCAGCCACAACCGCACAGTTCAGCCTCAACCACACAGTTAGCCACAACCACACAGTCAGCCTAAACCACATCAGGCAGCTACAACGACACAGCCAGCGACAACCACACAGGCCGCCACAACCACACAGCCAGCCACAACCACACAGTCAGCCACAACCACACAGTCAGCCACAACCACACAGCCAGCCACAACCACAACCACACAGTCAGCCACAACCACACAGTCAGCCACAACCACACAGTCAGCCACAACCACACAGTCAGCCACAACCACAGTCAGCCTCAACCACACAGTCAGCCTCAACCACACAGTCAGACACAACCACACAGCCAGCCACAACCACACAGTCAGCCACAACCACACAGTCAGCCACAACCACACAGTCAGCCACAACCACAGTCAGCCACAACCACAGTCAGCCTCAACCACACAGTCAGCCTCAACCACACAGTCAGCCACAACCACACAGTCAGACACAACCACACAGCCAGCCACAACCACACAGTCAGCCACAACCACGCCGGCACCGCGGCGGCCATTGTGAGCCTGACCTCCGCTACCCACAATGCATCATCGCCAAACCGTCACTGGGGCCCAAGGAACCAATGGGGACGCGACGTTCGTGGAGGTCGGAGTGGCGGCGCAGGCCTCCCTCCGCCAGGGGCACGCGGGTTAACACCTCCGCGAGGAGGACGCTGGCTTCCTCCGCCAGGGGCACGCGGGTTAACACCTCCGCGAGGAGGATGCTGGCTTCCTCCGCCAGGGGGACGCGGGTTAACACCTCTGCGAGGAGGACGCTGGCTTCCTCCGCCAGGGGGACGCGGGTTAACACCTCCACGAGGACGCTGGCTTCCTCCGTCGGGGAGGCACGAAGAGCTCCCTCCGCCAGGGGGACACGGGTTAACACCTCCGCGAGGAGGACGCTGGCTTCCTCCGCTACTGGGACACGGGTTCCACCTTCAGGAGGACGCTGGCTCCCTCCGCCAGGGGGACACGGGTTTCGCCTCCGCGAGGAGGACACTGTCTTCCTCGTGTATCTCTGTGTCTAGATAGGTCTCTATGAATCTGAGTCTCTTTGGGCTTGAGTCTCTGTATCTCTGTGGGTCTCCATGAATCTCTGTGGGTCTCCATGAATCTCTGTGTATCTCTGTGGGTCTCCATGAATCTCTGTGTATCTCTGTGGGTCTCCATGAATCCCCATGGGTCTCTATGGGTTTACACGAACGCTGACGACGCTGACGTCCGTAGACATTGAGGATGTCCGTAGACATTAAGGATGTCCGTAGACATTGAGGATGTCCGTAGACATTGAGGATGTCCGTGGACATTGAGGATGTCCGTGGACATTGAGGATGTCCCTAGACATTGAGGATGTCCGTGGACATTGAGGATGTCCGTAGACATTGAGGATGTCCGTAGACATTGAGGATGTCCGTAGACATTGAGGGATGTCCGTAGACATTGAGGATGTCCGTAGACATTGAGGATGTACCTAGACATTGAGGATGTCCCTAGACATTGAGGATGTCCCTAGACATTGAGGATGTCCCTAGACATTGAGGATGTCCGTAGACATTGAGGATGTCCCTAGACATTGAGGATGTCCCCAGACATTGAGGATGTCCGTAGACATTGAGGATGTCCCTAGACATTGAGGATGTCCCTAGACATTGAGGATGTCCCTAGACATTGAGGATGTCCCTAGACATTGAGGATGTCCGTAGACATTGAGGATGTCCGTAGACATTGAGGATGTCCGTAGACATTGATGTCCGTAGACATTGAGGATGTCCGTAGACATTGAGGATGTCCCTAGACATTGAGGATGTCCGTAGACATTGAGGATGTCCGTAGACATTGAGGATGTCCGTAGACATTGAGGATTTCCCTAGACATTGAGGATGTCCCTAGCCATTGAGGATGTCCCTAGACATTGAGGACGTCCGTAGACATTGAGGACGTCCCTAGACATTGAGGACGTCCCTAGACATTGAGGACGTCCCTAGACATTGAGGACGTCCCTAGACATTGAGGACGTCCCTAGACATTGAGGACGTCCCTAGACATTGAGGACGTCCGTAGACATTGAGGACGTCCGTAGACATTGAGGACGTCCGTAGACATTGAGGACGTCCGTAGACATTGAGGATGTCCGTAGACATTGAGGATGTCCGTAGACATTGAGGATGTCCGTAGACATTGAGGATGTCCGTAGACATTGAGGATGCCCTTCTTTGGTTCTTTCGGTAAAGTCACGTAGAATGAGAATAAAATAATAAATTGATAAAATAAAATAACACAATAATATTCTCACGACGTTTCGGCCACAAGCGAATCACTCAGCCATTTCAATGCTAAATTCTATGCTAATCCCATTGTCAAGGGGTGCCTCTGCGGATGTGTATGCCTTAACTTAGCTATTTCAATGCTAAATTCTATGCTTATTCCTTTTAACAATGGGTGCCTCTGCGGATGTGTATGCTTTAACTTTTAACATAGCTATTTCTGTGACCAGTCACAAGCGAATCATTCAGCCATTTCAATGCTAAATTTTATGCTAATTCCTTTGTCAAGGCTCTTTGTTCCTCTCACAGCTTAAAAGCCGTGATCTGAACGTGGCTCCCTCACTCCAGCGCTGTCCTACCAGACAGTCTCGCCCCCTTCACCTGATGAAGGCCGCTTGGTGTTGTGGCCGAAACGTCGTGAGAATATTATTGTGTTATTTTATTTTATCAATTTATTCTCATTCTACGTGACTTTACCGAAAGAACCAAAGAAGATGAATCATTGCAGTCACGAAAGCTTTAAATCGAAAATTGAGGATGTCCGTAGACATTGAGGATGTCCGTAGACATTGAGGATGTGCGGTCCAGCCAGGACAAAAAAAATTCCACGCGCAGTGCAAACCGCATGTACAAACCGTGTTTTATTAAGTTAGGATCTTGAAACAACACGCACAGCCGTCTCTGCGTGTGCGCTGTGCGTGGGTGCGCTGTGTGCACGCATGTATGCGTGCATGTGCTTGCGTGTGTGCGTGCGTGCTGTGCGTGCGTGCTGTGTGTGTGCGCTGTGCGTGCGCTGTGTGTGCTGTGTGTGTGCGTGTATGTGTGTGCGTGTGTGCTGCGCATGCTTGTGTATGCGCTGTGTGTGCTGTGTGTGTGCGTGTGTGCGCTGTGTGTGTGCTGTGTGTGTGCGTGTGTGCGCTGTGTGTGTGCGCTGTGCGTGCTGTGTGTGTGCGTGTGTGCGCTGTGTGTGTGCTCGCTGTGCAACAAAAACAACCCAGCGGCAGCTGCTGTCGAACTGCTTTAGGATCACCCCAACGATTTCCCGAGCTCTGGCGTCCTCTAGGGTTGTTAACCGCGCGGAGTTTCCCCGCGTTGCGGAGCTACGCGTGAAATGGGGGAGGGGAGGGAGGTGGTGGTGGAGGTGGTGGTGGTGGTGGTGATGGCGATGGTGGTGGTAATAGTGATGGTGGTGGTAATAGTGATGGTGGTGGTAATAGTGATGGTGGTGGTGATGGTGGTTGTGGAGGTGGTAATAGTGGTGATGGTGGTGTAGGTTATGATAGTGGAGGTGGTTGGTTGGTGGAGGTGGCGATGGTAATAGTGATAGTGGTGATGGTGGAGGTGGTAATAGTGGTGATGGTGGTGTAGGTTATGATGGTGGAGGTGGTTGGTTGGTGGCGATGGCGATGGTGGTGGTAATAGTGATGGTTGGTGGTGGAGGTAGTAATAGTGGTGATGGTGGTGTAGGTTATGATGGTGGAGGTGGTTGGTTGGTGGCGATGGCCATGGTGGTGGTAATAGTGATGGTTGGTGGTGGTGGAGGTGGTAATAGTGGTGATGGTGGTGTAGGTTATGATGGTGGAGGTGGTTGGTTGATGGCGATGGCCATGGTGGTGGTAATAGTGGTGGTGGAGGTAGTAATAGTGGTGATGGTGGTGTAGGTTATGATGGTGGAGGTGGTTGGTTGGTGGAGGTGGCGATGGTGGTGGTAATAGTGATGGTTGGTGGTGGTGGAGGTGGTAATAGTGGTGATGGTGGTGTAGGTTATGATGGTGGAGGTGGTTGGTTGATGGTGGAGGTGGTTGGTTGGTGGTGGTGGCGATGACCATGGTGGTGGTAATAGTGATGGTGGTGTAGGTTATGATGGTGGAGGTGGTTGGTTGGTGGAGGTGGCGATGGTGGTGGTAATAGTGATGGTTGGTGGTGGTGGAGGTGGTAATAGTGGTGATGGTGGTGTAGGTTATGATGGTGGAGGTGGTTGGTTGGTGGTGGTGGCGATGGCGGTGGTAATAGTGATGGTGGTGGTGATGGTGGTGGAGGTGGTAATAGTGGTGATGGTGGTGTAGGTTATGATGGTGGAGGTGGTTGGTTGGTGGTGGTGGCGATGGCCATGGTGGTGGTAATAGTGGTGGTGGAGGTGTAGGTTATGATGGTGGAGGTGGTTGGTTGGTGGTGGTGGCGATGGCCATGGTGGTGGTAATAGTGATGGTTGGTGGTGGTGGCGATGGCCATGGTGGTGGTAATAGTGATGATTGGTGGTGGTGGTGATGGTGGAGGTGCACGCTCTATGGCGGGCGTTTGCGGCGTTGTTGCTACCGATGCGGTTGAGGTGGTGGACAATGCGGGGGGGTGGACAATGCGGGGGGTGAGCGAGGTTGTGAGCGAGTCCTCAGTTCTTGGCTTTCTTGAGCTGGCCCGTGGCCTCCAGGTGCCTTGTGACAATCTCCTCCTGCACGGAGGGTGCACACGGCTCATACTTTCTGTACTCCATCGTGAACTCTCCTTTGCCCTGCTCGCCCACACGGAGGATGGGGGGGGGGGGTGGTGAGTTGGTGGAGCAGTGAGCGAGTGGGGTGAGTGGGTGGGGTGGATGGGTGAGCGGGTGGCAAGTGGTGAGTGGGTGGGGTGGATGGGTGACAGAGTGGTGAGTGGATGGGTGAGCGAGTGGCGAGTGGGTGGGGTGGATGGGTGAGTGAGTGGTGAGTGGGTGGGGTGGATGGGTGAGCGAGTGGGTGGGGTGGGTGAGCGAGTGGGTGGGGTGGGTGGGGTGGATGGGTGAGTGAGTGGGGTGGATGGGTGAGCGAGTGGTGAGTGGGGTGGATGGGTGAGCGAGTGGCGAGTGGGTGAGCGAGTGGTGAGTGGGTGGGGTGGATGGGTGAGCGAGTGGTGAGTGGGTGGGGTGGATGAGTGAGTGAGCGAGTGGTGAGTGGGTGGGGTGGATGGGTGAGTGAGTGGGTGGATGAGTGGGGTGGATGAGTGGGGTGGATGGGTGAGCGAGTGGGTGAATGGATGAGTGGGTGGGCGAGCGAGTGGGTGAATGGATGAGTGGGTGGGCGAGCGAGTGGTAAATGGGTGAGCGGTTGATGAGTGGGTGGGGTGGATGGGTGGGGTGGATGGGTGGGGTGGATGGGTGGGGTGGATGGGTGAGTGAGTGGGTGGGTGAGTGGGTGGGTGAGTGGGTGGATGGGTGGGTGGGTGAGTGGGTGGGTGGGTGGGTGGATGGGTGGGTGGGTGGATGGGTGGGTGGGTGGATGGGTGGGTGGGTGGATGGGTGGGTGGGTGGATGGGTGGGTGGGTGGGTGGGTGGGTGGGTGGGTGGGTGGGTGGGTGGGTGGATGGGTGGGTGGATGGGTGGGTGGATGGGTGGGTGGATGGGTGGGTGGGTGGGGTGGGTGGGTGGGTGGGTGGATGGGTGGGTGGGTGGGTGGATGGGTGGGTGGGTGGGTGGGTGGATGGGTGGGTGGGTGGATGGGTGGGTGGGTGGATGGGTGGGTGGGTGGGTAAATTGGTGAGCGGTTGAGCGAGTGGGTGAACGGGTGAGTGGGCGAGCGAGCGGTTGATGGGTGAGTGGTGAATGGTTGATGAGTGAGTGGTGAATGGTTGATGGGTGAGTGGTGAATGGTTGATGGGTGAGTGAGTGGTGATTGGGCGAGTGAGTGGGTGAGCGAGTGGTGAGCGGCTGGGTGGGTGAGCGGCTGGGTGGGTGAGCGGGTGGGTGGGTGAGCGGGTGGGTGGGTGAGCGGGACGGTGGGTGAGCGGGTGGGTGGGTGAGCGGGCGGGCGAGCGGGCGGGCGAGCGGGTGGGCGAGCGAGCGGGTGGGCGAGTGAGCGAGTGGGTGAGCGAGTGGTGAGCGAGTGGGTGGGTGAGCGGGTGGGCGAGCGGGCGAGCGAGCGGGTGGGCGAGTGAGCGGGTGGGCGAGCGGGTGGGCGAGTGAGTGGGTGGGTGAGCGAGTGGGTGAGCGAGTGGTGAGCGAGTGGGTGGGTGAGCGGGTGGGTGAGCGAGCGAGTGGTGAGCAGGTGAGTGGTGAATTTCACCTCCGTGCACGACCTCAGCTCCATGGAGAATCCGAACATGTCGTTGAGCGGAACCTGGGACACGGTGAAACACAGGGCACTAGCTCGTCACCACCCCTCCCCACGTGTCACCACCCCTCCCCACGTGTCACCACCCCTCCCCACGTGTCACCACCCCTCCCCACGTGTCACCACCCCCACGTGTCACCACCCCCACGTGTCACCACCCCCACGTGTCACTATCCCCCCACGTGGCACCACCCCCACGTGTCACCACCCCCACGTGTCACTATCCCCCCACGTGTCACCACCCCCCCACGTGTCACTATCCCCCCCACGTGTCCCCCCACGTGTCCCCCCACGTGTCCCCCACGTGTCCCCCACGTGACCCCCCCACGTGACCCCCCCACGTGACCCCCACGTGTCCCCCCCACGTGTCTCCCCACGTGTCCCCCCACGTGTCTCCCCACGTGTCCCCCACGTGTCCCCCACGTGTCTTCCCCCACGTGTCCCCCACGTGTCTTCCCCCACGTGTCCCCCACGTGTCTTCCCCCACGTGTCCCCCACGTGTCTTCCCCCACGTGTCCCCCACGTGTCTTCCCCCACGTGTCCCCCACGTGTCTTCCCCCACGTGACCCCCACGTGTCTTCCCCCACGTGACCCCCACGTGTCTTCCCCCACGTGTCCCCCACGTGTCTTCCCCCACGTGTCCCCCACGTGTCTTCCCCCACGTGACCCCCACGTGTCTTCCCCCACGTGACCCCCACGTGACCCCCCACGTGACCCCCCACGTGTCCCCCCACGTGTCCCCCCCACGTGTCTCCCCACGTGACCCCCCACGTGTCTTCCCCCACGTGTCCCCCCACGTGTCCCCACCACGTGTCCCCACCACGTGTCCCCACCACGTGTCCCCCCACGTGTCCCCCACGTGTCCCCCACGTGTCTTCCCCCACGTGTCCCCCACGTGTCTTCCCACGTGACCCCCCACGTGACCCCCCACGTGACCCCCCACGTGACCCCCCCACGTGTCCCCCCACGTGACCCCCCACGTGACCCCCCCCCACGCACGTCTGCATAGAGGGTGAAGTATCCCTCGGTGCCGTCCTGCCCCGTGACGACTCCGCGTCGGCGGTTGACGGCGGCGATGACGACGCCCTGAAACTCGAGCGGCGCGTTCACCTCCACCGCCATCACGGGCTGTAGCAGCACCACGCTGGCCTCGCTCATCACTACCAGGGGGAGAGAGAGAGACACGTTCACCTCCACCGCCATCACGGGCTGTAGCAGCACCACGCTGGCCTCGCTCATCACTACCAGGGGGAGAGAGAGAGACACGTTCACCTCCACCGCCATCACGGGCTGTAGCAGCACCACGCTGGCCTCGCTCATCACTACCAGGGGGAGAGAGAGACACGTTCACCTCCACCGCCATCACGGGCTGTAGCAGCACCACGCTGGCCTCGCTCATCACTACCAGGGAGAGAGAGAGAGAGACACGTTCACCTCCACCGCCATCACGGGCAGCACCACACTGGCCTTGTTCATCACTACCAGGGGGAGAGAGAGAGACACGTTCACCTCCACCGCCATCACGGGCTGTAGCAGCACCACGCTGGCCTCGCTCATCACTACCAGGGGGAGAGAGAGAGAGAGACACGTTCACCTCCACCGCCATCACGGGCTGTAGCAGCACCACGCTGGCCTCGCTCATCACTACCAGGGGGAGAGAGAGAGAGACACGTTCACCTCCACCGCCATCACGGGCTGTAGCAGCACCACGCTGGCCTCGCTCATCACTACCAGGGGGAGAGAGAGAGAGACACGTTCACCTCCACCGCCATCACGGGCTGTAGCAGCACCACGCTGGCCTTGTTCATCACTACCAGGGGGAGAGAGAGAGACACGTTCACCTCCATCACGGGCAGCACCACGCTGGCCTCGTTCATCACTACCAGAGGGAGAGAGAGAGAGAGACACGTTCACCTCCACCGCCATCACGGGCTGTAGCAGCACCACGCTGGCCTTGTTCATCACTACCAGGGGAGAGAGAGAGACACGTTCACCTCCACCGCCATCACGGGCTGTAGCAGCACCACGCTGGCCTTGTTCATCACTACCAGGGAGAGAGAGAGAGACACGTTCACCTCCATCACGGGCAGCACCACGCTGGCCTTGTTCATCACTACCAGGGGGAGAGAGAGAGAGACACGTTCACCTCCACCGCCATCACGGGCTGTAGCAGCACCACGCTGGCCTCGCTCATCACTACCAGGGGGACAGAGAGAGAGACACGTTCACCTCCATCACGGGCTGTAGCAGCACCACGCTGGCCTTGTTCATCACTACCAGGGGGAGAGAGAGAGACACGTTCACCTCCACCGCCATCACGGGCTGTAGCAGCACCACGCTGGCCTCGCTCATCACTACCAGGGGGAGAGAGAGAGAGACACGTTCACCTCCACCGCCATCACGGGCTGTAGCAGCACGCTGGCCTTGTTCATCACTACCAGGGGGAAGAGAGAGAGAGAGACACGTTCACCTCCACCGCCATCACGGGCAGCACCACGCTGGCCTCGCTCATCACTACCAGGGAGAGAGAGAGACACGTTCACCTCCACCGCCATCACGGGCTGTAGCAGCACCATGCTGGCCTCGCTCATCACTACCAGAGGGAGAGAGAGAGAGAGACACGTTCACCTCCACCGCCATCACGGGCTGTAGCAGCACCACGCTGGCCTCGCTCATCACTACCAGGGGAGAGAGAGACACGTTCACCTCCACCGCCATCACGGGCTGTAGCAGCACCACGCTGGCCTTGTTCATCACTACCAGGGAGAGAGAGAGACACGTTCACCTCCACCGCCATCACGGGCTGTAGCAGCACCACGCTGGCCTCGTTCATCACTACCAGGGGGAGAGAGAGAGAGACACGTTCACCTCCACCGCCATCACGGGCTGTAGCAGCACCACGCTGGCCTTGTTCATCACTACCAGGGAGAGAGAGAGAGAGACACGTTCACCTCCACCGCCATCACGGGCTGTAGCAGCACCACGCTCGCCTCGCTCATCACTACCAGGGGGAGAGAGAGAGACACGTTCACCTGCACCGCCATCATAGGCTGTAGCAGCACCACGCTCGCCTCGCTCATCACTACCAGGGGGAGAGAGAGAGAGAGACACGTTCACCTCCATCACGGGCTGTAGCAGCACCACGCTGGCCTCGCTCATCACTACCAGGGGAGAGAGAGACACGTTCACCTCCACCGCCATCACGGGCTGTAGCAGCACCACGCTGGCCTCGCTCATCACTACCAGGGGAGAGAGAGAGAGAGAGAGACACGTTCACCTCCACCGCCATCACGGGCTGTAGCAGCACCACGCTGGCCTCGCTCATCACTACCAGGGGAGAGAGAGAGAGAGAGAGACACGTTCACCTCCACCGCCATCACGGGCTGTAGCAGCACCACGCTGGCCTCGCTCATCACTACCAGGGAGAGAGAGAGAGACACGTTCACCTCCACCGCCATCACGGGCTGTAGCAGCACCACGCTGGCCTCGCTCATCACTACCAGGGAGAGAGAGAGACACGTTCACCTCCACCGCCATCACGGGCTGTAGCAGCACCACGCTGGCCTTGTTCATCACTACCAGGGAGAGAGAGACACGTTCACCTCCACCGCCATCACGGGCTGTAGCAGCACCACGCTGGCCTCGCTCATCACTACCAGGGAGAGAGAGAGAGAGAGACACGTTCACCTCCACCGCCATCACGGGCTGTAGCAGCACCACGCTGGCCTCGCTCATCACTACCAGGGAGAGAGAGAGAGAGAGACACGTTCACCTCCATCACGGGCAGCACCACGCTGGCCTTGTTCATCACTACCAGGGAGAGAGAGAGAGACACGTTCACCTCCATCACGGGCAGCACCACGCTGGCCTTGTTCATCACTACCAGGGAGAGAGAGACACGTTCACCTCCACCGCGATCACGGGCTGTAGCAGCACCACGCTGGCCTCGCTCATCACTACCAGGGAGAGAGAGAGACACGTTCACCTCCACCGCCATCACGGGCTGTAGCAGCACCATACTGGCCTTGTTCATCACTACCAGGGAGAGAGAGAGAGACACGTTCACCTCCATCACGGGCAGCACCACGCTGGCCTCGCTCATCACTACCAGGGAGAGAGAGAGACACGTTCACCTCCACCGCCATCACGGGCAGCACCAGCACCATACTGGCCTTGTTCATCACTACCAGGGAGAGAGAGAGACACGTTCACCTCCACCGCCATCACGGGCTGTAGCAGCACCACGCTGGCCTCGCTCATCACTACCAGGGGAGAGAGAGAGAGAGACACGTTCACCTCCACCGCCATCACGGGCTGTAGCAGCACCACGCTGGCCTTGTTCATCACTAACAGGGGAGAGAGAGAGAGAGACACGTTCACCTCCACCGCCATCACGGGCAGCACCACGCTGGCCTCGCTCATCACTACCAGGGAGAGAGAGAGACACGTTCACCTCCACCGCCATCACGGGCAGCACCACACTGGCCTTGTTCATCACTACCAGGGGGAGAGAGAGAGAGAGACACGTTCACCTCCACCGCCATCACGGGCTGTAGCAGCACCACGCTGGCCTCGCTCATCACTACCAGGGGGAGAGAGAGAGAGACACGTTCACCTCCACCGCCATCACGGGCTGTAGCAGCACCACGCTGGCCTCGCTCATCACTACCAGGGGGAGAGAGAGAGAGACACGTTCACCTCCACCGCCATCACGGGCTGTAGCAGCACCACGCTGGCCTTGTTCATCACTACCAGGGGGAGAGAGAGAGACACGTTCACCTCCATCACGGGCAGCACCACGCTGGCCTCGTTCATCACTACCAGAGGGAGAGAGAGAGAGAGACACGTTCACCTCCACCGCCATCACGGGCTGTAGCAGCACCACGCTGGCCTTGTTCATCACTACCAGGGGAGAGAGAGAGACACGTTCACCTCCACCGCCATCACGGGCTGTAGCAGCACCACGCTGGCCTTGTTCATCACTACCAGGGAGAGAGAGAGAGACACGTTCACCTCCATCACGGGCAGCACCACGCTGGCCTTGTTCATCACTACCAGGGGGAGAGAGAGAGAGACACGTTCACCTCCACCGCCATCACGGGCTGTAGCAGCACCACGCTGGCCTCGCTCATCACTACCAGGGGGACAGAGAGAGAGACACGTTCACCTCCATCACGGGCTGTAGCAGCACCACGCTGGCCTTGTTCATCACTACCAGGGGGAGAGAGAGAGACACGTTCACCTCCACCGCCATCACGGGCTGTAGCAGCACCACGCTGGCCTCGCTCATCACTACCAGGGAGAGAGAGAGAGACACGTTCACCTCCACCGCCATCACGGGCTGTAGCAGCACCACGCTGGCCTCGCTCATCACTACCAGGGAGAGAGAGAGAGAGACACGTTCACCTCCACCGCCATCACGGGCTGTAGCAGCACCACGCTGGCCTCGCTCATCACTACCAGGGGGAGAGAGAGAGAGACACGTTCACCTCCACCGCCATCACGGGCTGTAGCAGCACGCTGGCCTTGTTCATCACTACCAGGGGGAAGAGAGAGAGAGAGACACGTTCACCTCCACCGCCATCACGGGCTGTAGCAGCACCACGCTGGCCTCGCTCATCACTACCAGAGGGAGAGAGAGAGAGAGACACGTTCACCTCCACCGCCATCACGGGCTGTAGCAGCACCACGCTGGCCTCGCTCATCACTACCAGGGGAGAGAGAGACACGTTCACCTCCACCGCCATCACGGGCTGTAGCAGCACCACGCTGGCCTTGTTCATCACTACCAGGGAGAGAGAGAGACACGTTCACCTCCACCGCCATCACGGGCTGTAGCAGCACCACGCTGGCCTCGTTCATCACTACCAGGGGGAGAGAGAGAGAGACACGTTCACCTCCACCGCCATCACGGGCTGTAGCAGCACCACGCTCGCCTCGCTCATCACTACCAGGGGGAGAGAGAGAGACACGTTCACCTGCACCGCCATCATAGGCTGTAGCAGCACCACGCTCGCCTCGCTCATCACTACCAGGGGGAGAGAGAGAGAGAGACACGTTCACCTCCATCACGGGCTGTAGCAGCACCACGCTGGCCTCGCTCATCACTACCAGGGGAGAGAGAGACACGTTCACCTCCACCGCCATCACGGGCTGTAGCAGCACCACGCTGGCCTCGCTCATCACTACCAGGGGAGAGAGAGAGAGAGAGAGACACGTTCACCTCCACCGCCATCACGGGCTGTAGCAGCACCACGCTGGCCTCGCTCATCACTACCAGGGGAGAGAGAGAGAGAGAGAGACACGTTCACCTCCACCGCCATCACGGGCTGTAGCAGCACCACGCTGGCCTCGCTCATCACTACCAGGGAGAGAGAGAGAGACACGTTCACCTCCACCGCCATCACGGGCTGTAGCAGCACCACGCTGGCCTCGCTCATCACTACCAGGGAGAGAGAGAGACACGTTCACCTCCACCGCCATCACGGGCTGTAGCAGCACCACGCTGGCCTTGTTCATCACTACCAGGGAGAGAGAGACACGTTCACCTCCACCGCCATCACGGGCTGTAGCAGCACCACGCTGGCCTCGCTCATCACTACCAGGGAGAGAGAGAGAGAGAGACACGTTCACCTCCACCGCCATCACGGGCTGTAGCAGCACCACGCTGGCCTCGCTCATCACTACCAGGGAGAGAGAGAGAGAGAGACACGTTCACCTCCATCACGGGCAGCACCACGCTGGCCTCGCTCATCACTACCAGGGAGAGAGAGAGACACGTTCACCTCCACCGCCATCACGGGCAGCACCAGCACCATACTGGCCTTGTTCATCACTACCAGGGAGAGAGAGAGACACGTTCACCTCCACCGCCATCACGGGCTGTAGCAGCACCACGCTGGCCTCGCTCATCACTACCAGGGGAGAGAGAGAGAGAGACACGTTCACCTCCACCGCCATCACGGGCTGTAGCAGCACCACGCTGGCCTTGTTCATCACTAACAGGGGAGAGAGAGACACGTTCACCTCCACCGCCATCACGGGCAGCACCACGCTGGCCTCGCTCATCACTACCAGGGAGAGAGAGAGACACGTTCACCTCCACCGCCATCACGGGCTGTAGCAGCACCACGCTGGCCTCGCTCATCACTACCAGGGAGAGAGAGAGACACGTTCACCTCCACCACCATCACGGGCTGTAGCAGCACCACGCTCGCCTTGCTCATCACTACCAGGGGGACAGAGAGAGAGACACGTTCACCTCCACCGCCATCACGGGCTGTAGCAGCACCACGCTGGCCTCGCTCATCACTACCAGGGGGACAGAGAGAGAGACACGTTCACCTCCATCACGGGCAGCACCACGCTGGCCTTGTTCATCACTACCAGGGGGAGAGAGAGAGAGACACGTTCACCTCCACCGCCATCACGGGCTGTAGCAGCACCACGCTGGCCTTGTTCATCACTACCAGGGGGAGAGAGAGAGAGACACGTTCACCTCCACCGCCATCACGGGCTGTAGCAGCACCACGCTCGCCTCGCTCATCACTACCAGGGGGAGAGAGAGAGACACGTTCACCTCCACCGCCATCACGGGCTGTAGCAGCACCACGCTGGCCTCGCTCATCACTACCAGGGGAGAGAGAGACACGTTCACCTCCACCGCCATCACGGGCTGTAGCAGCACCACGCTGGCCTTGTTCATCACTACCAGGGGGAGAGAGAGAGAGACACGTTCACCTCCACCGCCATCACGGGCTGTAGCAGCACCACGCTGGCCTCGCTCATCACTACCAGGGAGAGAGAGAGAGACACGTTCACCTCCACCGCCATCACGGGCTGTAGCAGCACCACGCTGGCCTCGCTCATCACTACCAGGGAGAGAGAGAGACACGTTCACCTCCACCGCCATCACGGGCTGTAGCAGCACCACGCTGGCCTTGTTCATCACTACCAGGGAGAGAGAGACACGTTCACCTCCACCGCCATCACGGGCTGTAGCAGCACCACGCTGGCCTCGCTCATCACTACCAGGGAGAGAGAGAGAGAGAGACACGTTCACCTCCACCGCCATCACGGGCTGTAGCAGCACCACGCTGGCCTCGCTCATCACTACCAGGGAGAGAGAGAGAGAGAGACACGTTCACCTCCATCACGGGCAGCACCACGCTGGCCTTGTTCATCACTACCAGGGAGAGAGAGAGAGACACGTTCACCTCCATCACGGGCAGCACCACGCTGGCCTTGTTCATCACTACCAGGGAGAGAGAGACACGTTCACCTCCACCGCGATCACGGGCTGTAGCAGCACCACGCTGGCCTCGCTCATCACTACCAGGGAGAGAGAGAGACACGTTCACCTCCACCGCCATCACGGGCTGTAGCAGCACCATACTGGCCTTGTTCATCACTACCAGGGAGAGAGAGAGACACGTTCACCTCCATCACGGGCTGTAGCAGCACCACGCTGGCCTTGTTCATCACTACCAGGGAGAGAGAGAGAGACACGTTCACCTCCATCACGGGCAGCACCACGCTGGCCTTGTTCATCACTACCAGGGAGAGAGAGAGACACGTTCACCTCCACCGCCATCACGGGCAGCACCAGCACCATACTGGCCTTGTTCATCACTACCAGGGAGAGAGAGAGACACGTTCACCTCCACCGCCATCACGGGCTGTAGCAGCACCACGCTGGCCTCGCTCATCACTACCAGGGGAGAGAGAGAGAGAGACACGTTCACCTCCACCGCCATCACGGGCTGTAGCAGCACCACGCTGGCCTTGTTCATCACTACCAGGGGGAGAGAGAGAGAGACACGTTCACCTCCACCGCCATCACGGGCTGTAGCAGCACCACGCTGGCCTCGCTCATCACTACCAGGGAGAGAGAGAGAGACACGTTCACCTCCACCGCCATCACGGGCTGTAGCAGCACCACGCTGGCCTCGCTCATCACTACCAGGGAGAGAGAGAGACACGTTCACCTCCACCGCCATCACGGGCTGTAGCAGCACCACGCTGGCCTTGTTCATCACTACCAGGGAGAGAGAGACACGTTCACCTCCACCGCCATCACGGGCTGTAGCAGCACCACGCTGGCCTCGCTCATCACTACCAGGGAGAGAGAGAGAGAGAGACACGTTCACCTCCACCGCCATCACGGGCTGTAGCAGCACCACGCTGGCCTCGCTCATCACTACCAGGGGGAGAGAGAGAGAGACACGTTCACCTCCACCGCCATCACGGGCTGTAGCAGCACCACGCTGGCCTCGCTCATCACTACCAGGGGAGAGAGAGAGACGTTCACCTCCACCGCCATCACGGGCAGCACCACGCTGGCCTTGTTCATCACTACCAGGGGGAGAGAGAGAGACACGTTCACCTCCACCACCATCACGGGCTGTAGCAGCACCACACTGGCCTTGCTCATCACTACCAGGGGGACAGAGAGAGAGACACGTTCACCTCCACCGCCATCACGGGCTGTAGCAGCACCACGCTGGCCTCGCTCATCACTACCAGGGGGACAGAGAGAGAGACACGTTCACCTCCACCACCATCACGGGCTGTAGCAGCACCACACTCGCCTTGTTCATCACTACCAGGGAGAGAGAGACACGGGGTGATGTGGGGGGTGGTGAACTCTGTGGTGGTGGTGTTGGTGGTGGACTCTGTGGTGTTGGTGGTGGACTCTGTGTTGGTGTTGGTGCTGTTGGTGTTGGTGGACTCTGCGGTGGTGGTGTTGGTGGTGGACTCTGTGGTGTTGGTGGACTCTGTGTTGGTGGCGGTGTTGGTGGTGGACTCTGTGGTGTTGGTGTTGGGGGTGTTGTTGGTGGACTCTGTGTTGGTGTTGGTGGACTCTGTGTTGGTGGTGGACTCTGTGTTGGTGGACTCTGTGTTGTTGTTGTTGGACTCTGTGGTGTTGGTGGTGGTGTTGGTGTGTTGTTGTTGTTGTTGGACTCTGTGGTGGTGGTGGTGGTGTTGGTGTGTTGTTGTTGTTGTTGGACTCTGTGGTGGTGGTGGTGGTGTTGGTGTGTTGTTGTTGTTGTTGGACTCTGTGGTGTTGGTGTTGGTGGTGTTGGTGTGTTGTTGTTGGACTCTGTGGTGGTGGTGTTGGTGGTGTTGGTGTGTTGTTGTTGTTCTCTGCGGTGGTGCTGTTGGTGGTGGTGTTGGTGGTGGACTCTGTGTTGTTGTTGTTCTCTGCGGTGTTGGTGTGTTGGTGTTGTTATTGTTGGACTCTGTGGTGTTGTTGTTGTTGGACTCTGTGGTGGTGGTGTTGGTGTGGTGTTGGTGTGTTGGTGGTGTTGTTGTTGTTCTCTGCGGTGGTGTTGGTGTTGTTGTTCTCTGCGGTGGTGCTGTTGGTGGTGTTGGTGGTGTTGGTGGTGTTGGTGTGTTGTTGTTGTTGTTGAACTCTGTGGTGGTGGTGGTGTTGGTGGTGTTGGTGTGTTGGTGGTGTTGTTGTTGTTCTCTGCGGTGGTGCTGTTGGACTCTGTGGTGTTGGTGGTGTTGGTGGTGGTGTTGTTGGACTCTGTGTTGGTGGATTCTGTGTTGTTGGTGTTGGACTCTGTGGTGTTGGTGGTGTTGGTGGTGTTGGTGGTGTTGGTGTTGTTGTTGTTGGACTCTGTGTTGTTGTTGTTGTTGTTCTCTGCGGTGTTGGTGGTGGTGTTGATGTTGTACTCTGTGTTGGTGGTGTTGGTGGTGGTGTTGGACTCTGTGTTGGTGGTGTTGGTGGTGGTGTTGGACTCTGTGTTGGTGGTGTTGACAGACCCTGCTTGACGGCACCCTCAGCGGCACGCATGAAGGCGTATTCACTCGAGTCCACGGCGTGGTGAGCGCCGTGGACTCTGTGTTGTTGGACTCTGTGTTGGTGGTGTTGGACTCTGTGGTGTTGGTGGTGGTGTTGATGTTGGACTCTGTGGTGTTGGTGTTGGACTCTGTGTTGGTGGTGTTGGTGGTGGTGTTGGTGGTGGACTCTGTGTTGTTGGTGTTGGACTCTGTGGTGTTGGTGGTGTTGGTGGTAGTGTTGGTGGTGGACTCTGTGGTGTTGGTGGTGTTGGTGGTGGTGTTGGTGGTGGACTCTGTGTTGGTGGTGTTGGTGTGGTGTTGGTGTGTTGGTGTTGGTGTGTTGGTGTTGGTGTTGGTGGTGGACTCTGTGGTGTTGGTGGTGGTGTTGGTGGTGGACTCTGTGTTGGTGGTGTTGGTGTGGTGTTGGTGTGTTGGTGTTGGTGTGTTGGTGTTGGTGTTGGTGGTGGACTCTGTGGTGTTGGTGGTGTTGGTGGTGGTGTTGGTGGTGGACTCTGTGGTGTTGGTGGTGTTGGTGGTGGTGTTGGTGGTGGACTCTGTGTTGGTGGTGTTGGTGTGGTGTTGGTGTGTTGGTGTTGGTGTGTTGGTGTTGGTGTTGGTGGTGGACTCTGTGGTGTTGGTGGTGGTGTTGGTGGTGGACTCTGTGTTGGTGGTGTTGACAGACCCTGCTTGACAGCACCCTCAGCGGCACGCATGAAGGCGTATTCACTCGAGTCCACGGCGTGGTGAGCGCCGTCCGTGAGGACGAATCGCAGGCCGGAGATCTTGTGTCCAGACAGAGGCCCCTTCTCACACGCCGCTCGGAAGCCCTGCAGGGGGAGGGGAGAGACAGACGCATTAGTCACAACAACAACAACAACAACCGCCATTCGCCACTAAGCTGCGGTGACGTCACCACGACGCTTGTGCCAGGCTATGTGCACCGTGAGGCCACGTGAAGTGTCGAACGCCCGCTGGCAGGAGGTCACGGGGCAGACCCAGCAGGTGCCACGGGTCGACTGACCGAGATGATGACTGGCTGATGCACCACCACCTGTGCCCCCTACTGTGCCAAACCTGCTGTGCTTTAGCCACCCGCACGCACACACACACGCACACACACGCACACACACACACACACGCACGCACACACACGCACACACACACACGCACACACGCACGCGCACACACACACACACGTGCACACGCACGGCGTCGATGCCACGTGTGTCCCTGTGTACCTGTCCCTGTGTCTCTGTCTCCCCATGTCTCTGTCTCCCCGTGTCTCCGTCTCCCCGTGTCTCCGTCTCCCCGTGTCTCCGTCTCCCCGTGTCTCTGTGTCTCCCCGTGTCTCTGTGTCTCCCCGTGTCTCCGTCCCCCCGTGTCTCCGTCTCCCCGTGTCTCCGTCTCCCCGTGTCTCTGTGTCTCCGTCTCCCCGTGTCTCTGTCTCCCCGTGTCTCTGTGTCTCCCCGTGTCTCTGTCTCCCCGTGTCTCTGTCTCCCCGTGTCTCTGTCTCCCCGTGTCTCTGTCTCCCCGTGTCTCTGTCTCCCGGTGTCTCTGTCTCCCCGTGTCTCTGTCTCCCCGTGTCTCTGTCTCCCCGTGTCTCTGTCTCCCCGTGTCTCTGTCTCCCCGTGTCTCTGTCTCCCCGTGTCTCTGTCTCCCCGTGTCTCTGTCTCCCCGTGTCTCTGTGTCTCCCCGTGTCTCTGTGTCTCCCCGTGTATCTGTGTCTCCCCGTGTCTCTGTCTCCCCGTGTCTCTGTCTCCCCGTGTCTCTGTCTCCCCGTGTCTCTGTCTCCCCGTGTCTCTGTCTCCCCGTGTCTCTGTGTCTCCCCGTGTCTCTGTGTCTCCCCGTGTCTCTGTGTCTCCCCGTGTCTCTGTCTCCCCGTGTCTCTGTCCCCCCGTGTCTCTCCCCCCGTGTGCGTGTCTCCCCCCCCCCCCCCGTGTCCCCCCCTCCCCACCCCCCTCGTGTGCCCACCTCCCCCCCCCCCCTCGTGTGCCCACCTCCCCCCCCCCGTGTGCCCACCTTCTCCCCCCCCCCCCCCCCCGTGTGCCCACCTTCTCCACCGCGGGCACGAACTGCCGTGGGATGTTGGTGCCCACGAGCCGCTCGGCGAACTCGAGCCGAGTGTTGTCCTCCGCCGGCAGCGGCTGCACCTCGCCCACCACCTTGCCGTACTGCCCCGCACCTCCAGACTGTTTCTTGTGGGTGTACTCGAAGCTGGTCGCGGTCGCAATCGCCAACAATCGCAATCGTCAACAATCGCAATCGTCAACCGCGATCATCAACCACAATCGTCAACAATCGCAATCGTCAACCGCAATCGTCAACCGCAATCGTCAACCGCAATCATCAACCGCAATCGTCAACCGCAATCGTCAACCGCAATCATCAACTGCAATCATCAACCATAATCGCAGCCACAATCACAATCAATCACAATCAACCACAATCACAATCACAACCAACCACAATCACAATCAACCACAATCACAATCGCAACCACAATCATCCATCACAATCAACCGCGATCACAACCACAATCAATCACAACCACAAATCACAACCACAATCAACCACAACCACAATCAATCTCAACCACAATCACAAACAATCACAACCACAATCAACCACAATCACAACCACAATCCACCACAATCACAACCACAATCACAGCCACAATCACCCACAATCATCACACTGACCCTCGAAGCTCTCCGCGATCGCAAATACAATCATCAATCACAATCAACCACAATCACAACCACAATCACCCACAAACATCGCAATGAACCTCAAAGCTCGCCGCTATCGCAATCGCAACCACAATCACAACAACAACCACAATCACAATCACAACCAATCACAACCACAGCCACAACCACAGCCACAACCACCCACAATCACAGCCACAATCACCCACAATCAACCACAATCACAAACACAGCCACAATCACAACCACAATCACAACCACAATCATCACACTGACCTGCCAGACTGCTTCTTGTGGATGTACTCGCTACAACCACAACAATCAACCATATCTACAATGATAACCACAATCAACCATATCTACAATCATAGCCACAATCAATCATAGCCACAATCATAGCCACAATCATAACCACAATCAACCATATCCACAATCATATCCACAACCATATCCACAATCATCCATAGCCACAATCATAGCCACAATCAACCATATCCACAATCATAGCCACAGTCAACCATAACCACAACCATAGCCACAGTCAACCATATCCACAATCATAGCCACAGTCAACCATATCCACAACCATATCCACAATCATAGCCACAACCATAGCCACAATCATAACCACAACCATATCCACAATCATAGCCACAGTCAGCCATAACCACAATCATAGCCACAATCACCCATAACCACAATCATAGCCACAATCAACCATATCCACAATCATAACCACAGTCAACCATATCCACAATCATAGCCACAATCAACCATATCCACAATCATAGCCACAATCATAGCCACAATCATAACCACAGTCAACCATAACCACAATCATATCTACAATCATAGCCACAATCATAACCACAATCGACCATATCCACAATCATGACCAGTCAACCATAACCACAATCATAGCCACAATCATAGCCACAATCAACCATAACAATCAGCCACAATCAACCATAACCACAATCATAGCCACAATTAACCATAACCACAATCATAACCACAATAATAACCACAATCAACCATAACCAGTCAACCACAACCATAACCAGAGTCAACCACAACCACCACGTTTGGCATGGTGTACAGGGCATCACGTGGTACGCAGTGCAGTGCTGCAGTGTGGTGCAGGGTGTGGTGCAGGGTGTGGTGCAGGGTGTGGTGCAGGGTGTGGTTCAGGGTGTGGTGCAGGGTGTGGTGCAGGGTGTGGTGCAGGGTGTGGTGCAGGGTGTGGTGCAGAGTGTGGTGCAGGATGTGGTGCAGGGTGTGGTGTAGTGTGTGGTGTAGGGTGTGGTTCAGGGTGTAGTTCAGGGTGTAGTTCAGGGTGTGGTGCAGGGTGTGGTGTAGAGTGTGGTGCAGGGTGTGGTGTAGAATGTGGTGCAGGGTGTGGTGTAGTGTGTGGTGTAGAGTGTGGTGCAGGGTGTGGTGCAGGGTGTGGTGTAGTGTGTGGTGTAGGGTGTGGTGCAGGGTGTGGTGCAGGGTGTGGTGTAGAGTGTGGTGCAGGGTGTGGTGCAGGGTGTGGTGTAGAATGTGGTGTAGTGTGTGGTGTAGGGTGTAGTTCAGGGTGTGGTGCAGGGTGTGGTGTAGAGTGTGGTGCAGGGTGTGGTGTAGAATGTGGTGCAGGGTGTGGTGTAGTGTGTGGTGTAGAGTGTGGTGCAGGGTGTGGTGCAGGGTGTGGTGCAGGGTGTGGTGCAGGGTGTGGTGCAGTGTGTGGTGCAGGGTGTGGTGCAGGGTGTGGTGTAGGGTGTTGTGTAGTGTGTGGTGCAGGGTGTGGTGTAGGGTGTGGTGCAGGGTGTGGTGCAGGGTGTGGTGCAGGGTGTGGTGCAGGGTGTGGTGCAGGGTGTGGTGTAGTGTGTAGTGTAGAGTGTGGTGCAGGGTGTGGTGTAGGGTGTGGTGCAGGGTGTGGTGCAGGGTGTGGTGCAGGGTGTGGTGCAGGGTGTGGTGCAGGGTGTGGTGCAGGGTGTGGTGTAGAGTGTGGTGCAGGGTGTGGTGCAGGGTGTGGTGCAGGGTGTGGTGCAGGGTGTGGTGCAGGGTGTGGTGCACTACTCACTGGACGGGCGCCAGGATGGACTCTCTGAACGCCACCTTGGGCTTCCCTTGTACGCACGGACACGCGTACTCACTCGCCATCCTCTACGCGCACACACACACACCGCACACACACACACACGTGTACTCACTCGCCATCCTCTACGCACACACACACACACCGCACACACACACACGTGTACTCACTCGCCATCCTCTACACACACACACACACACCGCACACACACGTACTCACTCGCCATCCTCCACGCACACACACACACACACCACACACACACGTACTCACTCGCCATCCTCTACACACACACACACACACCGCACACACACGTACTCACTCGCCATCCTCTACACACACACACACCGCACACACACGTACTCACTCGCCATCCTCTACACACACACACACCGCACACACACACACACACCGCACACACACGTACTCACTCGCCATCCTCTACACACACACACCGCACACACACGTACTCACTCGCCATCCTCCACACACCGCACACACACGTACTCACTCGCCATCCTCTACGCACACACACACACACACCGCACACACACACACACACGTACTCACTCGCCATCCTCTACACACACACACACACACCGCACACACACGTACTCACTCGCCATCCTCTACACACACACCGCACACACACGTACTCACTCGCCATCCTCTACACACACACACACACACCGCACACACACGTACTCACTCGCCATCCTCTACACACACACCGCACACACACGTACTCACTCGCCATCCTCTACGCGCACACACACACACGCGTACTCACTCGCCATCCTCTACACACACACACACACGCACACCGCACACACACGTACTCACTCGCCATCCTCTACACACACACACACACGCACACCGCACACACACGTACTCACTCGCCATCCTCTACACACACACACACACCACACACACGTACTCACTCGCCATCCTCTACACACACACACACACACCGCACACCGCACACACGCGTACTCACTCGCCATCCTCTACACACACACACACACACCGCATACACACGTACTCACTCGCCATCCTCTACGCACACACACACACACACACCGCACACAAACGTACTCACTCGCCATCCTCTACACACACACACACACACCGCACACACACACCGCACACACAAACACACCGCACACACACGTACTCACTCGCCATCCTCCACACACACACACACACACCGCACACACACACACCGCACACACGCGTACTCACTCGCCATCCTCTACGCGCACACACACCGCACACATATGCACACACACACACGCACACACACACATAGGCGCCCGTGTAGCCTTAACAGACACGTGCGTGTGTGGGGGGAGCGGTGGTGCAGCGGTTAGCGCCATGCTGCTGCGCTACGAACCCGGCGACCCGGGTTCGATTCCCGCTCAAGGCCAACACCGGTGACGATTATCTGAACCGGTCCTGGGCCTCCCCTGGGTCGACTCAGCCTCAAATGAGTTACCTGCTGTAGCGGTGGTGTAGTAAACATCGCCACTGGGGGAGACAAAGGCGGCCGGGCGTGGTGCTGGTAGCCCCCCCACGCGTGTGCCACAGTGCCGGTAGCCTTCATAGGTGCTGCTACTCGCTACTAACAGCACTTGCCCCTACAGTCTGTTGAGGCTACACGGGGGACCTTTGTCTGTGTCTACCTTCATAGCTGCTGCTGCTCGCTACTAACAGCACTTGCCCCTACAGTCTGTAGAGGCTACACGGGGGACCTTTGTCTGTGTCTACCTTCACAAGTGCTGCTGCTACTCGCTACTAACAGCACTTGCCCCTACAGTCTGTAGAGGCTACACGGGGGACCTTTGTCTGTGTCTACCTTCATAGCTGCTGCTGCTCGCTACTAACAGCACTTGCCCCAGCAGTCTGTTGAGGCTACACGGGGGACCTTTGTCTGTGTCTACCTTCATAGGTGCTGCTACTCGTTACTAACAGCACTTGCCCCAGCAGTCTGTAGAGGCTACACGGGGGACCTTTGTCTGTGTCTACCTTCATAGGTAGCTGCTGCTACTCGCTACTAACAGCACTTGCCCCAGCAGTCTGTAGAGGCTACACGGGGGATCTTTGTCTGTGTATCCCTTTATAGGTGCTGCTGCTACTCACTACCAACAACACTTGCCCCTACAGTCTGTAGAGGCTACACGGAGTTTCTTTGTCTGTGTCTACCTTCAAGCTGCTGCTACTCGCTACCAACAACACTTGCCCCAGCAGTCTGTTGAGGCTACACGGGGGACCTTTGCCTTCGTGTGCACGTGACGGCGGTGGAGGTGAACCCCCTACACCTCCGAGGTGGTGCCAGACGGTAACGTTGCGGTGGATTTGAGCAATTCCAAAATCGGCGCTAAGCCCCCCACAACGTCTCCGGCAGGCAAGGCTGCGATGGCTGGGTCATGTAGCCCGCGTGCCCAGCCACCGCATGCCCAAACAGCTTTTGTTTGGCCGGATCGAGGGGGCTAAACGGGCGCGGCACGGGCTAGAGAAGAGATGGAGTGATGTGGTACAGGAGGACGTGGAGCTGAGTGGACTTGCCGATGACTGATACCAGCTGTGTCAAGATCGGCCTCTGTGGAGGAGGAGGCTCGTGAAGGACGCTACTGGGCAGTTGTTGGAGGCAGTCGCCCTCCAACAACAACGGAGGGCGGAGGAGCGACGCTCACAACAACGGGCGGAGCGCCGGGTGGCTAAAGCACAGCAGGTTGGCACAGTAGGGGGCACAGGTGGTGCATCAGCCAGTAGTCATCTCAGTCAGTCGACACGTGGCACCTGCTGGGTCTGCCCCCGTGACCTCCTGCCAGCGGGCGTTCGACGCTTCACGTGGTAGCCTCAAGGTGCACATAGCCTGGCACGAGCGTCGTGGTGACGTCGCCGCCACTCATTGGCGAATGGCGGCGGTTGTTGTTGTTTACCTGTGCGTAGATCTCCAGGTGCAGCTCCCCCATGCCCGAGGCGATGGTCTCCTTGCTCTCGGGGTCGTAGGTCACTCGGAACGTGGGGTCCTCACGCGTGAAGCGATTGATGCCCTTGGAGAACTTGTCAAGGTCGGCCTGCAGCAGCAGCAGCAGACAGCAGCAGCAGCAGACAGTAGCAGACAGGAGCAGCAGCAGCAGCAACAGCAGCAGCAACAGCAGCAACAGCAGCAGCAACAGCAGTAGCAACAGCAGCAACAGCAGTAGCAGCAGCAGCAGTAGTAGCAGCGTCGTCACCGGTACCGGCGTCGTCAAATTCGTCGTCAACGTCGTTCACGTCATCGTCATCGTCAGGAATGTCGTCGTCATGAACATCGTCGTCATCAGAGTCGTCGTCAACATCGTCGTCAACATCGTCATCGTCATGAACATCGTCGTCATCAGAGTCGTCGTCAACATCGTCGTCAACATCGTCATCGTCAGGAATGTCATCGTCATCAACATCGTCATCGTCAGAGTCGTCGTCAACATCGTCGTGAATGTCAACATCGTCGTCAACATCGTCAGGAATATCGTTGTCGTCAACATCACCACTGTCGCGACCATCACCATCACCACCATCACCATCACCACCATCACCATCACCACCATCACCATCACCACCATCACCATCATCACCACCACCATCATCACCATCACCACCATCATCACCACCATCACCACCACCATCACCACCATCACCACCACCATCACCACCATCACCACCATCACCACCATCACCATCACCACCATCACCATTACCACCATCACCATCATCACCACCACCATCACCACCATCACCACCACCATCACCACCACCATCACCATCATCACCACCATCATCATCATCATCACCACCATCACCACCATCACCACCACCATCACCACCATCACCACCATCCCCACCACCATCATCACCATCACCACCACCACCATCACCACCACCACCACCACCATCACCACCACCACCACCACCATCACCACCATCACCACCACCATCATCATCATCACCACCATCACCATCACCACCACCACCACCATCACCACCATCACCATCACCACCATCACCACCATCACCATCACCACCATCACCACCATCACCACCATCACCACCATCACCATCACCACCATCACCACCACCACCATCACCACCACCACCATCACCACCATCACCACCACCACCATCATCACCACCATCACCACCATCATCACCACCATCACCACCACTACCACCACCACTATCACCATCACCACCACCATCACCACCACCATCACCACCATCACCTTGTCTGTGGGCTTCATGGACATGGAAATGACCGGATCTGGAATGTGAATCGACTCCTGCAGAGGAAGACACGGAGACACATTGTTACAAAGACAAAGATCCCCCGTGTAGCCTCAACAGACTGCTGGGGCAAGTGCTCTTAGTAGCGAGTAGTAGCAGCGCCTATGAAGGTAGACACAGACAAAGGTCCCCCGTGTAGCCTCCAACAGACTGCTGGGGCAAGTGCTGTTAGCGAGCAGCACCTATGAAGGCTACCGGCTACCAGCACCACGCCCGGCCGCCTTTGTCTCCCCCAGTGGCGATGTTTACTGCACACCGCACCAGGTACTCATTTGAGGCTGAGTCGACCTATGGGAGGCCCAGGACCGGCTTCACATAGTCGTCACCGGTGTTGGCCGTGAGCGGCAATCGCACTCACGCGCAGACACACACACACACACGCACGCACACGCACACGTACACACACGCACGCACACACATACACGCACACACGCACGCACACGCACGCACGCACACACACACACAAAGATCAAAGACAAAGATCCCCCATATAGCCTTAACAGACTGTAGGGGCAAGTGCTGTTAGCGAGCACCTATGAAGGCCGGAACGGTACACGAGGGGGTGGGTGGCCAGCACCACGCCCGACCGCCTTTGTCTCCCCAGTGGCAATGTTTACACACCGCACCAGGTACTCATTTGAGGCTGAGTCGACCTAGGGGAGGCCCATGACCGGTTCAGATAATCGTCACTGGTGTTGGCCGTGAGCGGGAATCGAACCCGGGTCGCCAGGTTCATAGCGCAGCGTAGCGCTAACCGCTACACTATCGCTCCCCACACACACACACGCACACGTACACACACGCACACACACTGACACACACACACACACATCAGCACCATGGAGAGGTCTGTGCTGGACTTGCTACAGAAGGTGTCGCCGCTGGCGCAGTCGATGCCGAACAGTGCACAGATGTCTCCCGCGTAGGCCGCCTCGATGTCCTGCACGCACACACACGCACACACACACACGCACACACACACACACGCACACACACGCACAAACACACACGCACACACAAACACACACGCACACACACACACACGCACACATACACACGCACAAGCACACACACACACGCACACATACACACGCACAAGCACACACACACACACACGCACGCACACACACGCACGCACACGCACTCACACACACGCACACATACACAAGCACACACACACGCACGCACACAACAACAACAACAACCGCCATTCGCCACTAAGTGGCGGTGACGTCACCACGACGCTTGTGCCAGGCACACACACACGCACAAACACACACATACACACGCACGCACACACACACACAAAGATCCCCCGTGTAGCCTGTAACAGACTGTAGGGGCAAGTGCTGTTAGCGAGCACCTATGAAGGCCGGAACGGCACACGAGGGGGTGGGTGGCCAGCACCACGCCCGACCGCCTTTGTCTCCCCAGTGGCGATGTTTTCTATCCACCGCACCAGGTACCCATTTGAGGCTGAGTCGACCTAGGGGAGGCCCGGGACCGGTTCAGATAATCGTCGCCGGTGTTGGCCGTGAGCGGGAATCGAACCCGGGTCGCCAGGTTCATAGCGCAGCGTAGCGCTAACCACTACACTATCGCTCCCCACACACACACACACACACGCACGCACACATGCACACACACACGTGTAGCCTCGGCGGACCGCCGGGGCAAGTGCTCGCTAGCGAGCGGCAGCGTCGGCAGCGACGGTGAAGACCACGAGGTGGAGGTGGTGGTGGTGGTGTGGCCGGCAAACCACACCCCGGCAGGAGATGTTGAGGCCGAGTCGATCTGCATGTGTGTGTGAGCGCGTGTGTGTGTGTGTGCGTGCGTGTGCGTGCGTGTGTGTGCGCGAGTGCGTGTGCGTGTGTGTGCGCGTGTGTGCGTGTGTGCGTGTGTGTGTGCGTGTGTGCATGTGTGTGCGTGTGCGCGTGTGTGTGTGTGTGCGTGTGTGTGTGTGCGTGTGTGTGTGTGCGCGTGTGTGTGCGCGTGTGCGTGTGTGCGTGCGTGTGTGTGTGCGTGTGTGTGTGTGCATGTGTGTGCGTGCGCGTGTGTGTGCGTGTGTGTGTGTGTGCATGTGTGTGTGTGTGCGTGTGTGTGCGTGTGTACGTGTGCACCCACCTCCATCTGGCTGGAGTGCATGCGCACGAGCCTTTGCACACGCACGCGCTTGCCCGTGCGTGTGTTGTGCATGTACTCCCCGCGACGCACACAGCCCTGGTACACGCGCATGTACGTGAGCTGTCCAAAGCGCCCCGCCTGCACGCACAAGACACACACAGACACACAATCACGCGCAATCACACGACCGCAATCACACAACCACGCGCAATCACACAACCACAGTCACACAATCACGCACACAAAATCACACAATCACGCACACAAAATCACACAATCACGCACGCACAATCACACAATCACGCACAATCACACAATCACGCACTCACAATCACGCACGCACAATCACACAATCATGCACTCACAATCACGCACAATCACGCAACCACGCACAATCACGCAACCACGCACAATCACACAATCACGCACACACAATCACGCACGCACAATCACACAGCCATGTACACACAACCACGCACACAATCCATACACATCCACACGCACCAACAATAATAAACAACAATAAGCAAACAGCCACAGTTGTGGTGGTGGTGGCTGTGTTGGTGGTTTCGGTGGTGGTTGTGGTGGTTGTGGCTGTGTTGGTGGTTGCGGTGGTGGTTGTGGCGATGGTGGTGGCTGTGTTGGTGGTTGCGGTGGTGGTTGTGGCGATGGTGGTGGCTGTGTTGGTGGTTGCGGTGGTGGTTGTGGCGATGGTGGTGGCTGTGTTGGTGGTTTCGGTGGTGGTGTCGGTGGTTGCGGTGGTGGTGACGTCACCTCTAGTTTGAAGGCCAGGCCTACGAAGGGGTGAGTGTCGTCCCGTGCCGGGTTCAGCAGCACACGGCACTTTTCCTGAGACTCCCTAAGCGCACACAAAGACAAAGGTCCCCCGTGTAGCCTCTACAGACTGCTGGGGCAAGTGCTGTTAGTAGCGAGTAGCAGCAGCGTCTATGAAGTTAGACACAGAGACAAAGATCCCCCGTGTAGCCTCTACAGACTGCCGGGGCAAGTGCTGTTAGTAGCGAGTAACAGCAGCTATGAAGGTAGACACAGACAAAGATCCCCCGTGTAGCCTCTACAGACTGCCGGGGCAAGTGCTGTTAGTAGCGAGTAGCAGCAGCTATGAAGGTAGACACAGACAAAGGTCCCCCGTGTAGCCTCTACAGACTGCCGGGGCAAGTGCTGTTGGTAGCGAGTAGCAGCAGCGTCTATGAAGTTAGACACAGAGACAAAGGTCCCCCGTGTAGCCTCTACAGACTGCCGGGGCAAGTGCTGTTGGTAGCGAGCGTACGTCTGCTGCTGCTGCTGCTGCTGCTGCTGCTGCAGGGCGTAGTTGGAGACCTCCCCGGGGTGGGGCAGGAAGTCGACGAGGGCGTCCAGCAGTGGCTGCACCCCTTTGTTCTTCAGAGCCGTGCCCAGCAGCACCGGGGAGAAGCAGCGAGACATCGTGGCCCTGCGGATCGCAGCCTGGGGGGGAGGGCGTCGTGACGCGGGGGGGGGAGGGGGGGAGGGGGGAGGGGGCAGGGGGGAGGGGCAGGGGGGGGCAGGGGGGTGAAACACGGGGGGGGGCAGGGGGGTGACACGAGGCGGTGGAGTGTATGTTGTGTGTGTGTATGTATGCTGTGTGTGTGTATGCTGTGTGTGTGTATGTATGCTGTGTGTGTGTATGCTGTGTGTGTGTATGCTGTGTGTGTGTATGCTGTGTGTGTGTATGCTGTGTGTGTATGCTGTGTGTGTGTATGCTGTGTGTGTGTATGCTGTGTGTGTGTGTGTATGCTGTGTGTGTGTGTATGCTGTGTGTGTGTGTGTATGCTGTGTGTGTGTGTATGCTGTGTGTGTGTATGCTGTGTGTGTGTATGCTGTGTGTGTGTATGTTGTGTGAGTGTATGTTGTGTGTGTGTATGCTGTGTGTGTGTATGCTGTGTGTGTGTATGCTGTGTGTGTGTATGCTGTGTGTGTGTATGCTGTTTGTGTGTATGCTGTTTGTGTGTATGCTGTGTGTGTGTGTATGCTGTGTGTGTGTATGCTGTGTGTGTGTATGCTGTGTGTGTGTATGCTGTGTGTGTGTATGCTGTGTGTGTGTATGCTGTTTGTGTGTATGCTGTGTGTGTGTGTATGCTGTGTGTGTGTGTATGCTGTGTGTGTATGCTGTGTGTGTGTATGCTGTGTGTGTGTATGCTGTGTGTGTGTATGCTGTGTGTGTGTATGCTGTGTGTGTATGCTGTGTGTGTATGCTGTGTGTGTGTATGCTGTGTGTGTATGCTGTGTGTGTATGCTGTGTGTGTGTGTGTGTATATGCTGTGTGTGTATGCTGTGTGTGTGTATGCTGTGTGTGTGTATGCTGTGTGTGTGTGCTGTGTGTGTATGCTGTGTGTGTGTGTGCTGTGTGTGTGTATGCTGTGTGTGTGTATGCTGTGTGTGTATGCTGTGTGTGTATGCTGTGTGTGTATGCTGTGTGTGTATGCGTGTGTGTGTATATGCTGTGTGTGTATGCTGTGTGTGTATGCTGTGTGTGTGTATGCTGTGTGTGTGTGCTGTGTGTGTATGCTGTGTGTGTGTGTGCTGTGTGTGTGTATGCTGTGTGTGTGTGTGTATGCTGTGTGTGTGTGTATGCTGTGTGTGTATGCTGTGTGTGTATGCTGTGTGTGTGTATGCTGTGTGTGTGTATGCTGTGTGTGTATGCTGTGTGTGTATGTTGTGTGTGTGTATGCTGTGTGTGTGTATGCTGTGTGTGTGTGTGCTGTGTGTGTGTGTGTGCTGTGTGTGTGTATGCTGTGTGTATGTATGCTGTGTGTATGCTGTGTGTATGCTGTGTGTGTATGCTGTGTGTGTATGCTGTGTGTATGCTGTGTGTGTGTATGCTGTGTGTGTGTGTGTATGCTGTGTGTGTATGCTGTGTGTGTGTGTATGCTGTGTGTGTATGTTGTGTGTGTGTATGCTGTGTGTGTATGCTGTGTGTGTGTATGCTGTGTGTGTGTATGCTGTGTGTGTATGCTGTGTGTGTATGTTGTGTGTGTGTATGCTGTGTGTGTGTATGCTGTGTGTGTGTATGCTGTGTGTGTGTGTGCTGTGTATGCTGTGTGTATGTATGCTGTGTGTATGCTGTGTGTATGCTGTGTGTGTATGCTGTGTGTGTATGCTGTGTGTATGCTGTGTGTATGCTGTGTGTGTATGCTGTGTGTATGCTGTGTGTGTGTATGCTGTGTGTGTGTATGCTGTGTGTGTGTATGCTGTGTGTGTGTATGCTGTGTGTGTATGCTGTGTGTGTGTATGCTGTGTGTGTGTATGCTGTGTGTGTGTATGCTGTGTGTGTGTGTGTATGCTGTGTGTGTGTGTATGCTGTGTGTGTGTGTGTATGCTGTGTGTGTGTGTATGCTGTGTGTGTGTATGCTGTGTGTGTGTATGCTGTGTGTGTGTATGTTGTGTGAGTGTATGTTGTGTGTGTGTATGCTGTGTGTGTGTATGCTGTGTGTGTGTATGCTGTGTGTGTGTATGCTGTGTGTGTGTATGCTGTGTGTGTGTATGCTGTTTGTGTGTATGCTGTTTGTGTGTATGCTGTGTGTGTGTATGCTGTGTGTGTGTATGCTGTGTGTGTGTATGCTGTTTGTGTGTATGCTGTGTGTGTGTGTATGCTGTGTGTGTGTGTATGCTGTGTGTGTATGCTGTGTGTGTGTATGCTGTGTGTGTGTATGCTGTGTGTGTGTATGCTGTGTGTGTGTATGCTGTGTGTGTATGCTGTGTGTGTATGCTGTGTGTGTGTATGCTGTGTGTGTATGCTGTGTGTGTATGCTGTGTGTGTGTGTGTATATGCTGTGTGTGTATGCTGTGTGTGTGTATGCTGTGTGTGTGTATGCTGTGTGTGTGTGCTGTGTGTGTATGCTGTGTGTGTGTGTGCTGTGTGTGTGTATGCTGTGTGTGTGTATGCTGTGTGTGTATGCTGTGTGTGTATGCTGTGTGTGTATGCTGTGTGTGTGTATATGCTGTGTGTGTATGCTGTGTGTGTATGCTGTGTGTGTGTATGCTGTGTGTGTGTGCTGTGTGTGTATGCTGTGTGTGTGTGTGCTGTGTGTGTGTATGCTGTGTGTGTGTGTGTATGCTGTGTGTGTGTGTATGCTGTGTGTGTATGCTGTGTGTGTATGCTGTGTGTGTGTATGCTGTGTGTGTGTATGCTGTGTGTGTGTATGCCGTGTGTGTGTGTGCTGTGTGTGTGTATGCTGTGTGTGTGTATGCTGTGTGTGTATGCTGTGTGTATGCTGCGTGTGTATGCTGCGTGTGTATGCTGTGTGTATGCTGTGTGTGTGTATGCTGTGTGTATGCTGTGTGTGTGTATGCTGCGTGTATGCTGTGTGTATGCTGTGTGTGTGTATGCTGTGTGTGTGTATGCTGTGTGTATGCTGCGTGTGTGTATGCTGTGTGTGTATGCTGTGTGTGTATGCTGTGTGTGTATGCTGTGTGTGTATGCTGTGTGTGTATGCTGTGTGTATGCTGTGTGTGTATGCTGTGTGTATGCTGTGTGTATGCTGCGTGTGTATGCTGCGTGTGTATGCTGTGTGTGTGTGTGTATGCTGTGTGTATGCTGTGTGTGTGTGTATGCTGTGTGTATGCTGTGTGTGTGTATGCTGTGTGTATGTTGTGTGTATTCTGTGTGTATGCTGTGTATGTGTATGCTGTGTGTGTATGCTGTGTGTGTATATGCTGTGTGTATGCTGTGTGTGTATGCTGTGTGTATATATGCTGTGTGTATGCTGTGTGTGTATGCTGTGTGTGTATGCTGTGTGTGTATGCTGTGTGTATATGCTGTGTGTATATGCTGTGCGTGTGTGTATGCTGTGTGTATGCTGTGTGTATGCTGTGCGTGTGCTGTGCGTATGCTGTGCGTATGCTGTGTGTGTATGCTGTGTGTATGCTGTGTATGCTGCGTGTATGCTGCGTGTGTGCTGCGTGTGTGCTGTGCGTGTATGCTGTGTGTATGCTGTGTGTGTATGCTGTGTGTATGTTGTGCGTATGCTGTGCGTATGCTGCGTGTGTATGCTGTGTGTGTGTATGCTGTGTGTGTGTATGCTGTGTGTGTATGCTGTGTGTGTATGCTGTGTGTATGCTGCGTGTATGCTGCGTGTATGCTGTGTGTGTGTATGCTGTGTGTATGCTGCGTGTGTGTATTCTGTGTGTATGCTGTGTGTATGCTGTGTGTATGCTGCGTGTATGCTGCGTGTATGCTGTGTGTATGCTGCGTGTGTGTATGCTGCGTGTATGCTGCGTGTATGCTGTGTGTGTGTGCTGTGTGTATGCTGTGTGTATGCTGTGTGTATGCTGTGTGTGTATGCTGTGTGTATGCTGTGTGTATGCTGCGTGTGTGCTGCGTGTATGCTGTGTGTGTATGCTGTGTGTATGCTGTGTGTATGCTGTGTGTATGGTGTGTGTATGCTGCATGTATGCTGTGTGTGTATGGTGTGTGTATGGTGTGTGTATTCTGCGTGTATGCTGCGTGTATGCTGTGTGTATGCTGTGTGTGTATGCTGTGTGTATGCTGCGTGTATGCTGTGTGTGTATGCTGCGTGTATGCTGTGTGTGTATGCTGCGTGTATGCTGTGTGTGTATGCTGTGTGTATGGTGTGTGTATGCTGCGTGTATGCTGTGTGTGTATGGTGTGTGTATGCTGTGTGTATGCTGCGTGTATGCTGTGTGTATGCTGCGTGTGTGTATGCTGCGTGTATGCTGCGTGTGTGTGCTGTGTGTGTATGCTGTGTGTATGCTGTGTGTATGCTGCGTGTGTGTATTCTGTGTGTATGATGTGTGTATGCTGCGTGTGTGTATGCTGTGTGTATGCTGCGTGTATGCTGCGTGTATGCTGTGTGTATGCTGCGTGTGTGTATGCTGCGTGTATGCTGTGTGTATGGTGTGTGTGTGTGCTGTGTGTGTGTATGCTGTGTGTATGCTGTGTGTATGCTGCGTGTATGCTGTGTGTGTATGCTGTGTGTATGGTGTGTGTATGCTGCGTGTATGCTGCGTGTATGCTGCGTGTATGCTGTGTGTATGCTGTGTGTGTATGCTGTGTGTATGCTGCGTGTATGCTGTGTGTGTATGCTGCGTGTATGCTGTGTGTGTATGCTGTGTGTATGGTGTGTGTATGCTGCGTGTATGCTGCGTGTATGCTGTGTGTGTATGGTGTGTGTATGCTGTGTGTATGCTGCGTGTATGCTGTGTGTATGCTGCGTGTGTGTATGCTGCGTGTATGCTGCGTGTATGCTGTGTGTGTGTGCTGTGTGTGTGTATGCTGTGTGTATGCTGTGTGTATGCTGCGTGTGTGTATTCTGTGTGTATGCTGTGTGTATGCTGCGTGTGTGTATGCTGTGTGTATGCTGCGTGTATGCTGCGTGTATGCTGTGTGTATGCTGCGTGTGTGTATGCTGCGTGTATGCTGTGTGTATGGTGTGTGTGTGTGCTGTGTGTGTATGCTGTGTGTATGCTGTGTGTGTGCTGCGTGTGTATGCTGTGTGTATGCTGTGTGTATGCTGCGTGTATGCTTTGTGTATGCTGTGTGTGTATGGTGTGTGTATGCTGTGTGTATGCTGTGTGTGTATGCTGTGTGTATGCTGTGTGTATGGTGTGTGTATGCTGCGTGTATGCTGTGTGTATGCTGTGTGTATGCTGTGTGTATGCTGTGTGTATGCTGTGTGTATGCTGCGTGTGTATGCTGCGTGTATGCTGTGTGTATGCTGCGTGTGTATGCTGCGTGTATGCTGTGTGTGTATGCTGTGTGTGTATGCTGTGTGTATGCTGTGTGTGTGTATGCTACGTGTGTGCTATGTGTATGCGCGCTGTGCCTTGAGCTGCGTCACGCTGGGCTGGCACTCCTGCAAGAACATCTCCCCCAGCTCGTCGTCCACGTCGGCCACCGTCTCCACCAGCTCCTGGCGGAGACGGCGTGTCTCCTCTCGCAGGGCCTCGGGGACCGGGCCTGTCTCCACACGCTCCCTGCGGGGACACACGGAGACACACGGAGACACACGGAGACACACGGAGACACATGGAGACACACGGGGAGACACTCAGGGAGACACGGAGACACACGGGGAGACAAGTGTCTCCTCTCTGCGGGGACACACGGAGACACACGGGGAGACACGGAGACACACGGGGAGACACACGGGGACACACGGAGACACACGGGGAGACACACGGGGAGACACACGGGGAGACACACGGGGAGACACACGGGGAGACGCGGGGAGTCATGCGGAGACACACAGGGACACACGGAGACACATGGAGACACACAGAGACACACGGGGAGACACACGGGGAGACACACGGGGAGACGCGGGGAGTCATGCGGAGACACACAGAGACACACAAAGACACACGGAGACACACGGAGACACGGAGACACACGGGGAGACACGGGGAGACGGCGTGTCTCCTCTCGCAGGGCCTCGGGGACCGGGCCTGTCTCCACACGCTCCCTGCGGGGACACACGGAGACACACGGAGACACACGGGGAGACACACGGGGAGACACACGGAGACACACGGGGAGACACACGGGGAGACACACGGGGAGACACACGGGGAGACACACGGAGACACACGGAGACACACGGGGAGACACACGGGGAGACACACGGGGAGACACACGGGGAGACACACGGAGACACACGGAGACACACGGGGAGACACACGGGGAGACACACGGGGAGACACACGGGGAGACACACGGAGACACACGGAGACACACGGGGAGACACACGGGGAGACACACGGGGAGACACACGGGGACACATGGAGACACACGGGGAGACACGGAGACACACAGGGACACGCGGGGGACAGACGAGGACAGACGGCGCGTCTCCTCCAAGTGGTTGAGCGTGCAGGTGAGCGAGCAATCGTGTGGGTGAGCGAGCGGGTGAGCGTGTGGGTGAGCGAGCGGGTGAGCGTGTGGGTGAGCGTGCGGGTGAGCGTGTGGGTGAGCGTGCGGGTGAGCGAGCAATCGTGTGGGTGAGCATGCGGGTGAGCGAGGGGGTGAGCGAGCGGGTGAGCGAGGGGGTGAGCGAGCGGGTGAGCGAGGGGGCGAGCGAGGGGGTGAGCGTACCCGTAGTCCCCGTGGAAGTAGAGTGCGTGGTTGTGGATGAGGTCGATGATGCCCTGCGTCTCACTCCCCAGGCCTATCGGGGCCTGCACCAGCGCCACGTTGTGGTTCAGCTTGGCCCTACGGAGACACGGAGACACGGAGACACAGAGACAGACACGGACACACGGAGACACTGAGGCAGACACGGACACACGGAGACACTGAGACAGACACGGAGACACTGAGACACCAGCACCATGTTGTGGTTCAGCTTGGCCCTACGGAGACACGGAGACACTGAGACAGACACGGAGACAGACACGGAGACAGACACGGAGACAGACACGGAGACACTCAAACACAGAGACACGGAGACACTGAGACACTGAGACACCAGCGCCACGTTGTGGTTCAGCTTGGCCCTACGGAGACACAGAGACACTGAGACACTGAGACACTGAGACAGACACTGAGACACTGAGACAGTGAGACACTGAGACACGGAGACACTACACGGAGACACTGAGACACTGAGACAGACACGGAGACACTGAGACACTGAGACAGACACGGAGACACTGAGACACTGAGACACGGAGACACTGAGACACTGAGACACTGAGACACGGAGACACTGAGACACTGAGACAGACACGGAGACACTGAGACACTGAGACAGACACGGAGACACTGAGACACGGAGACACAGAGACATGGAGACACGCACAGACACACACAGAGACACACACAGAGACACACACAGAGACACGGAGACGGAGACACATAGACACAGAGACACGGACACACAGACACAGAGACACAGACACACAGAGACACAGAGACACGGAGACACAGACACACAGAGACACGGACACACAGAGACACGGAGACACGGACACACAGAGACACAGACACACAGAGACACGGAGACACGGACACACAGAGACACGGAGACACGGACACACGGACACACAGAGACACAGACACACAGAGACACAGAGACACTGAGACAGATAGACACTGAGACACTGAGACACGGACACACGGAGACACTGAGACACAGAGACGCGGAGACACGGACACACAGAGACACGGAGACACGGAGACACGGACACACAGAGACACAGACACACAGAAACACAGACACACAGAGACACAGAGACACTGAGACACTGAGACACGGACACACAGAGACACAGATACACTGAGACACATAGACACGGACACACAGAGACACAGAGACACACAGAGACACGGAGACACAGAGACACACACACAGAGACACACACAGAGACACAGACACGGAGACACGGACACACACGGAGACACTGAGACACGGAGACACGGACACACAGAGACACAGACACACAGAGACACAGACACACAGTCACACAGACACACAGATACACGGACACACACGGAGACACGGACACACACGGAGACACGGACACACACGGAGACACGGACACACACGGAGACACGGACACACAGAGACACAGACACACAGACACACAGACACACGGAGACACGGACACACACGGAGACACGGACACACACGGAGACACGGACACACACGGAGACACGGACACACAGAGACACGGACACACAGACACACAGACACACAGACACAAGGACACACAGACACACGGAGACAGGGACACACACGGAGACACGGACACACACAGAGACACAGAGACACAGACACACAGACACACAGACACACGGAGACACGGAGACGGACACACACGGAGACACGGACACACACAGAGACACGGACACACAGACACACGAAGACACGGACACACACGGAGACACGGAGACACTGAGACACGGAGACACCAACACACAGAGACACAGACACACAGAGACAGGGACACACACTGCGACACGGACACACACTGCGACACGGACACACACGGAGACGCGGACACACACAGAGACGCGGACACACACAGAGACACGGAGACACTGAGACACACACACACAGAGACACTGAGACACGGACACACACGGAGACACGGACACACACGGAGACACGGACACACACAGAGACACGGACACACACTGAGACACGGACATACACGGAGACACGGAGACACAGAGACACAGACAGACAGAGACACAGACACACAGACACACAGAGTCACGGACACACACGGAGACACGGACACACACGGAGACACGGACACACACGGAGACACGGAGACACAGAGACACAGACACACAGACACACGGAGACACACGGAGACACGGACACACACGGAGACACAGACACACAGAGACACAGACACACAGACACACAGACACACGGAGACACGGACACACACGGAGACACGGACACACACGGAGACACAGAGACACGGACACACACGGACACACAGACACACAGACACACAGAGACACGGACACACACGGAGACACGGACACACACGGAGCCACGGACACACACGGAGACACTGAGACACGGAGACACAGACACACAGAGACACAGACACACAGACACACGGAGACACACGGAGACACGGACACACACGGAGACACGGAGACACAGACACACAGAGACACAGACACACAGACACACGGAGACACGGACACACACGGAGACACGAACACACACGGAGACACAGAGACACGGACACACACGGAGACACGGACACACAGACACACAGAGACACGGACACACACGGAGACACGGACACACAGAGACACTGAGACACACACACAGACACACAGACACACAGAGACACGGACACACAGACACACGGAGACACAGAGACACACAGAGACACGGAGACACGGACACACACAGAGACACTGAGACACTGAGACACGGACACACAGACACACAGACACACAGAGACACAGACACACTGAGACACGGAGACACGGAGACACGGACACACACAGAGACACTGAGACACTGAGACACGGACACACAGAGACACGGGCACACAGACACACAGACACACTGAGACACGGACACACGGACACACAGACACACAGAGACACGGACACACACGGAGACACGGACACACAGAGACACTGAGACACAGACACACATAGACACGGAGACACGGAGACACTGAGACACACACACAGACACACAGAGACACGGACACACAGACACACAGACACACAGACACACGGAGACACACGGAGACACACGGAGACACGGAGACACGGACACACACAGAGACACTGAGACACTGAGACACGGACACACAGACACACAGACACACAGACACACAGAGACACAGAGACACAGAGACACAGACACACAGACACACAGACACACTGAGACACGGAGACACGGACACACAGAGACACGGAGACACGGACACACAGACACACAGACACACTGAGACACGGACACACAGACACACAGACACACTGAGACACGGACACACACGGAGACACGGACACACAGACACACACGGAGACACGGACACACAGACACACAGACACACTGAGACACGGAGACACACGGAGACACGGACACACACACACACTGACACACGGACACACAGAGACACGGACACACACGGAGACACAGACACACAGACACACAGAGACACGGACACACAGACACACAGAGACACGGACACACAGAGACACAGACACACGGACACACACGGAGACACACGGAGACACACGGACACACACGGAGACACGGAGACACACGGAGACACGGACACACACAGAGACACGGACACACTGAGACACACACACACAGAGACACTGAGACACGGACACACACGGAGACACGGACACACACGGAGACACGGACACACACAGAGACACGGACACACACTGAGACACGGACATACACGGAGACACGGAGACACAGAGACACAGACAGACAGAGACACAGACACACAGACACACAGAGTCACGGACACACACGGAGACACGGACACACACGGAGACACGGACACACACGGAGACACGGAGACACAGAGACACAGACACACAGACACACGGAGACACACGGAGACACGGACACACACGGAGACACAGACACACAGACACACAGACACACAGACACACGGAGACACGGAGACACGGACACACACGGAGACACGGACACACACGGAGACACAGAGACACGGACACACACAGAGACACGGACACACACGGAGACACGGACACACAGACACACAGACACACATGGAGCCACGGACACACACGGAGACACTGAGACACGGAGACACAGACACACAGAGACACAGACACACAGACACACGGAGACACACGGAGACACACGGAGACACGGACACACACGGAGACACGGAGACACAGACACACAGAGACACAGACACACAGACACACAGACACACGGAGACACGGACACACACGGAGACACGAACACACACGGAGACACAGAGACACGGACACACACGGAGACACGGACACACAGACACACAGAGACACGGACACACAGAGACACTGAGACGGAGACACGGACACACAGAGACACTGAGACACACACACAGACACACAGACACACAGAGACACGGACACACAGACACACGGAGACACAGAGACACACAGAGACACGGAGACACGGACACACACAGAGACACTGAGACACTGAGACACGGACACACAGACACACAGACACACAGACACACTGAGACACGGAGACACGGAGACACGGACACACACAGAGACACTGAGACACTGAGACACGGACACACAGAGACACGGGCACACAGACACACAGACACACTGAGACACGGACACACGGACACACAGACACACAGAGACACGGACACACACGGAGACACGGACACACAGAGACACTGAGACACAGACACACATAGACACGGAGACACGGAGACACTGAGACACACACACAGACACACAGACACACAGAGACACGGACACACAGACACACAGACACACGGAGACACACGGAGACACGGAGACACGGACACACACAGAGACACTGAGACACTGAGACACGGACACACAAACACACAGACACACAGACACACAGAGACACAGACACACAGACACACAGACACACTGAGACACGGAGACACGGACACACAGAGACACGGAGACACGGACACACAGACACACAGACACACTGAGACACGGACACACAGACACACAGACACACTGAGACACGGACACACACGGAGACACGGACACACACGGACACACAGACACACACGGAGACACGGACACACAGACACACAGACACACTGAGACACGGAGACACACGGAGACACGGACACACACACACACTGAGACACGGACACACACAGAGACACAGACACACGGACACACAGAGACACGGACACACACGGAGACACAGACACACAGACACACAGAGACACGGACACACAGACACACAGAGACACGGACACACGGAGACACAGACACACGGACACACACGGAGACACACGGACACACACGGAGACACACGGACACACACGGAGACACGGAGACACACGGAGACACAGACACACACAGAGACACGGACACACACGGAGACACGGAGACACACGGAGACACGGACACACACAGACACACAGACACACGGAGACACGGACACACAGAGACACAGAGACACAGACACACAGACACACAGAGACACGGACACACACGGAGACACGGAGACACTGAGACACGGACACACAGACACACAGACACACAGACACACAGAGACACAGACACACAGACACACAGACACACAGAGACACGGACACACACGGAGACACGGAGACACTGAAACACGGACACACAGACACACAGACACACAGACACACAGACACACAGAGACACAGACACACAGACACACAGAGACACGGACACACACGGAGACACGGACACACAGACACACAGACACACAGACACACGGACACACAGACACACGGACACACGGATACACAGACACACACAGACACACGGAGACACAGACACACAGACACACAGAGACACGGACACAGAGACACGGACACACACAGACACACAGACACACGGAGACACGGACACACAGAGACACAGAGACACAGACACACAGACACACAGAGACACGGACACACACGGAGACACGGAGACACTGAGACACGGACACACAGACACACAGACACACAGACACACAGAGACACAGACACACAGACACACAGACACACAGAGACACGGACACACACGGAGACACGGAGACCCTGAAACACGGACACACAGACACACAGACACACAGAGACACAGACACACAGACACACAGAGACACGGACACACACGGAGACACGGACACACAGACACACAGACACACAGACACACGGACACACAGACACACGGACACACGGATACACAGACACACACAGACACACGGAGACACAGACACACAGACACACAGAGACACGGACACACACAGAGACACGGACACACAGACACACAGACACACAAAGACACAGACACACGGACACACAGAGACACACACACACAGACACACACACACACAGACACTGAGACACGGAGACACACAGACACAAAGACACACGGACACACACGGAGACACGGACACACACGGAGACACGGACACACACAGACACACAGACACACAGAGACACAGACACACAGAGACACAGACACACAGACACACTGAGACACGGACACAGAGACACAGACACACAGACACACAGAGACACAGACACACAGAGACACAGACACACAGAGACACAGACACACAGACACACAGACACACTGAGACACGGACACACAGACACACAGACACACGGACACACACACAGACACACAGACACAGACACACGGACACACACAGCTCCACACACAGACACACGGACACACACAGACACACAGACACACAGACACAGACACACGGACACACACAGACACAGACACACGGAGACACGCGGACGACGACCCCCACCTCATCATGGCGACAGCGCGAGCTGGGTCGGCTCCCTGGCGGTCCAGCTTGTTGATGAATGTGACGAAGGGCACGCGGTACCGGCGCATCTGGCGACACACCGTCATGGTCTGGCACTGCACGCCACCCACGGCACACAGCACCAGCACGGCACCGTCCAGCACACGCAGCGCTCGCTCCACCTCGATCGTGAAGTCCACGTGGCCTGGGGTGTGGGGACAGTGGGGGGTAGGGGGGTGGAGCAGGGGGGGCACGTGGGTGAGAGTGTTGGGGGGGTGGGGTGGAGTGGGGGGCACGTGGGTGAGAGTGTTGGGGGGGGTGGGGGTGGAGCGGTGGTGGTGGTGGTGGGGTGGAGTGGGGGGCACGTGGGTGAGAGTGTTGGGGGGGGTGGAGTGGTGGTGGTGGTGGGGTGGAGTGGGGGGCACGTGGGTGAGAGTGTTGGGGGGGGTGGAGTGGTGGTGGTGGTGGTGGGGGGGTGGAGTGGGGGGCACGTGGGTGAGAGTGTTGGGGGGGGGGGTGGAGTGGTGGTGGTGGTGGTGGGGGGGTGCACGTGGGTGAGAGTGTTGGGGGGGGGGGGGAGTGGTGGTGGTGGGAGGGTGGAGTGGGGGGCACGTGGGTGAAAGTGTTGGGGGGGGGGTGGAGTGGTGGTGGGGGGGTGGAGTGGGGGGCACGTGGGTGAGAGTGGGGGGGGGGGTGGAGTGGTGGTGGTGGTGGGGTGGAGTGGGGGGCACGTGGGTGAGAGTGGGGGGGGGGAGTCGTGGTGGTGGTGGTGGTGGGGGGGTGGAGTGGGGGGCACGTGGGTGAGAGTGGGGGGGGGGGTGGAGTGGTGGTAGTGGGGGGGTGGAGTGGGGGGCACGTGGGTGAGAGTGTTGGGGGGGGGGGAGTGGTGGTGGTGGGGTGGAGTGGGGGGCACGTGGGTGAGAGTGGGAGGGGGGTCATGGCGGTGGTGGTGGCGATGATGGTGGTGGTTGTTGTCGTTGTTGTTGTGGTGGTAGTTGTTGTGGTGGTGGTAGTTGTTGTGGTTGTGGTAGTTGTGGTGGTTGTGGTAGTTGTTGTGGTGGTGGTAGTTGTTGTGGTTGTGGTGGTGTACCAGGCGTGTCGATGATGGTGGTGGTAGTTGTGGTGGTTGTGGTGGTTGTGGTGGTTGTGGTAGTTGTGGTGGTTGTGGTAGTTGTGGTGGTTGTGGTAGTTGTTGTGGTGGTGGTAGTTGTTGTGGTTGTGGTGGTGTACCAGGCGTGTCGATGATGATGGTGGTAGTTGTGGTGGTTGTGGTAGTTGTGGTGGTTGTGGTAGTTGTGGTGGTTGTGGTAGTTGTGGTGGTTGTGGTAGTTGTGGTGGTTGTGGTAGTTGTTGTGGTGGTGGTAGTTGTTGTGGTGGTGGTAGTTGTGGTGGTGGTGGTGGTGGTGTACCAGGCGTGTCGATGATGGTTGTGGTAGTTGTGGTGGTGGTGGTAGTTGTTGTGGTGGTGGTAGTTGTGGTGGTTGTGGTAGTTGTGGTGGTTGTGGTAGTTGTTGTGGTGGTGGTAGTTGTGGTGGTTGTGGTAGTTGCGGTGGTTGTGGTAGTTGTTGTGGTGGTGGTAGTTGTGGTGGTTGTGGTAGTTGTGGTGGTTGTGGTAGTTGTGGTGGTTGTGGTAGTTGTTGTGGTTGTGGTAGTTGTTGTGGTGGTGGTAGTTGTGGTGGTGGTGGTGGTGGTGGTGGTGGTGTACCAGGCGTGTCGATGATGATGGTGGTAGTTGTGGTGGTAGTTGTTGTGGTTGTGGTAGTTGTTGTGGTGGTGGTAGTTGTGGTGGTGGTGGTGTACCAGGCGTGTCGATGATGGTGGTGGTAGTTGTTGTGGTGGTGGTAGTTGTTGTGGTGGTGGTAGTTGTTGTGGTGGTGGTGGTAGTTGTGGTGGTGGTGGTGGTGTACCAGGCGTGTCGATGATGTTGATATTGTGGCCACGCCACTCGCTGTAGGTTGCTGCTGACTGGATGGTGATGCCTCGCTGGCGCTCCAGATCCATAGAGTCCATCACGGCACCAACCCCATCCTTCCCCTTCACCTGCAACCACAACAACCATCACTACAACTACCACCATCACCACCACACTCAACGTAGAGTCCATCACGGCACCAACCCCATCCTTCCCCTTCACCTGCAACCACAACCACAACAACCACCACCACCACAACCACCATCACCACAACCACCATCACTACAACTACCACCACCACCACTACCACCACAACCACCACAACCACCATCACCACCACACTCAACGTAGAGTCCATCACGGCACCAACCCCATCCTTCCCCTTCACCTGCAACCACAACAACCACCACCACCACAACCACCATCACCACAACCACCATCACTACAACTACCACCACCACCACTACCACCACAACCACCACCACCACCACAACCACCATCACCACCACACTCAATGTAGAATCCATCACGGCACCAACCCCATCCTTCACCTGCAACCACAACCACAACAACCACCACCACAACCACCATCACTACAACCACCACCACCACAACCACCACCACCACCACCACACTCAACGTAGAGTCCATCACGGCACCAACCCCATCCTTCCCCTTCACCTGTAACCACAACCACAACAACCACCACCACAACCACCATCACTACAACCACCACCACCACAACCACCATCACCACCACCACCACACTCAACGTAGAGTCCATCACGGCACCAACCCCATCCTTCCCCTTCACCTGCAACCACAACCACAACCAAAACAACCACCACCACAACCACCATCACCACCACACTCAACGTAGAATCCATCACGGCACCAACCCCATCCTTCCCCTTCACCTGCAACCACAACCACCATCACTACAACTACCATCACCACCACACTCAACGTAGAGTCCATCACGGCACCAACCCCATCCTTCCCCTTCACCTGTAACCACAACCACAACAACCACCACCACAACCACCATCACTACAACCACCACCACCACAACCACCATCACCACCACCACCACACTCAACGTAGAGTCCATCACGGCACCAACCCCATCCTTCCCCTTCACCTGCAACCACAACCACAACAACCACCACCACAACCACCATCACTACAACCACCACCACCACAACCACCATCACCACCACACTCAACGTAGAGTCCATCACGGCACCAACCCCATCCTTCCCCTTCACCTGCAACCACAACCACCATCACTACAACTACCACCACCACCACCACACTCAACGTAAAGTCCATCACGGCACCAACCCCATCCTTCCCCTTCACCTGCAACCACAACCACAACAACCACCACCACAACCACCACCACCACCACCACCACACTCAACGTAGAGTCCATCACGGCACCAACCCCATCCTTCCCCTTCACCTGCAACCACAACCACAACCACAACAACCACCACAACCACCATCACTACAACTACCACCACCACACTCAACGTAGAATCCATCACGGCACCAACCCCATCCTTCCCCTTCACCTGCAACCACAACCACAACAACCACCACCACAACCACCATCACCACCACACTCAACGTAGAATCCATCACGGCACCAACCCCAACCTTCCCCTTCACCTGCAACCACAACCACCACAACCACCACCACTACAAGCAAAATCACTACACCCACCACCACTACAACCACTACAACCACCACAACCACCATCACTACAACCACCACCACCACAACCACCATCACCACAAACCACCATCACTACAACTACCACCACCACCACTACAACCAACATCACTACAACTACCACCACCACCACTACAACCACCATCACCACAACCACCATCACTACAACTACCACCACCACCACTACAACTACTACAACCACCATCACTACAACTACCACCACCACAACCACCATCACTACAACTACCACCACCACAACCACCATCACTACAACTACTACCACCACTACAACCAACATCACTACAACTACCACCACCATCACTACAACTACCACCACCACTACAACCACTACAACTACCACCACCACTACCACAACAACTACTACCACCACCACAACAACTACTACCACCACCACCACCACAACAGTGTCCATGATACGAGGCAAGCGTGGTGGTGGTGAGCGTGGTAGTGGTGGTTGTGGTGGTGTTGGTGAGCGTGGTGGTGGTGAGCGTGGTGATGAGCGTGGTGGAGGTGAGCGTGGTGGAGGTGAGCGTGGTGGTGGAGGCGAGCGTGGTGGTGGTGGTGGTGAGCGTGGTGGTGAGCGTGGTGGTGAGCGTGGTGGTGAGCGTGGTGGTGAGCGTGGTGGTGGAGGTGAGCGTGGTGGAGGTGAGCGTGGTGGTGGAGGCGAGCGTGGTGGTGGTGGTGGTGAGCGTGGTAGTGGGCGTGGTGGTGTTGGTGAGCGTGGTGGTGGTGAGCGTGGTGGTGGTGAGCGTGGTGGTGGTGAGCGTGGTGGTGTTGGTGAGCGTGGTGGTGGTGAACGTGGTGGTGGTGAGCGTGGTGTTGGTGAGCGTGGTGGTGAGCGTGGTGGTGAGCGTGGTGGTGGTGGTGAGCGTGGTGAACGTGGTGGTGGTGGTGGTGAGCGTGGTGGTGGTGAGCGTGGTGAACGTGGTGGTGGTGGTGTTGAGCGTGGTGTTGGTGAGCGTGGTGGTGAGCGTGGTGGTGGTGGTGAGCGTGGTGAACGTGGTGGTGGTGGTGGTGAGCGTGGTGGTGGTGAGCGTGGTGAACGTGGTGGTGGTGGTGTTGAGCGTGGTGTTGGTGAGCGTGGTGGTGAGCGTGGTGGTGGTGGTGAGCGTGGTGAACGTGGTGGTGGTGGTGGTGAGCGTGGTGGTGGTGAGCGTGGTGAACGTGGTGGTGGTGGTGGTGAGCGTGGTGTTGGTGAGCGTGGTGGTGAGCGTGGTGGTGAGCGTGGTGGTGAGCGTGGTGTTGGTGAGCGTGGTGGTGAGCGTGGTGGTGAGCGTGGTGGTGGTGGTGAGCGTGGTGAACGTGGTGGTGGTGGTGAGCGTGGTGGTGGTGAGCGTGGTGAACGTGGTGGTGGTGGTGGTGAGCGTGGTGTTGGTGAGCGTGGTGGTGAGCGTGGTGGTGGTGGTGAGCGTGGTGAACGTGGTGGTGGTGGTGGTGAGCGTGGTGGTGGTGAGCGTGGTGAACGTGGTGGTGGTGGTGAGCGTGGTGGTGGTGGTGTTGGTGAGCGTGGTGGTGAGTGTGGTGGTGAGCGTGGTGGTGTTGGTGAGCGTGGTGGTGGTGGTGAGCGTGGTGGTGGTGAGCGTGGTGAACGTGGTGGTGGTGGTGTTGAGCGTGGTGTTGGTGAGCGTGGTGGTGAGCGTGGTGGTGGTGGTGAGCGTGGTGAACGTGGTGGTGGTGGTGGTGAGCGTGGTGGTGGTGAGCGTGGTGAACGTGGTGGTGGTGGTGTTGAGCGTGGTGTTGGTGAGCGTGGTGGTGAGCGTGGTGGTGGTGGTGAGCGTGGTGAACGTGGTGGTGGTGGTGGTGAGCGTGGTGGTGGTGAGCGTGGTGAACGTGGTGGTGGTGGTGGTGAGCGTGGTGTTGGTGAGCGTGGTGGTGAGCGTGGTGGTGAGCGTGGTGGTGAGCGTGGTGTTGGTGAGCGTGGTGGTGAGCGTGGTGGTGAGCGTGGTGGTGGTGGTGAGCGTGGTGAACGTGGTGGTGGTGGTGAGCGTGGTGGTGGTGAGCGTGGTGAACGTGGTGGTGGTGGTGGTGAGCGTGGTGTTGGTGAGCGTGGTGGTGAGCGTGGTGGTGGTGGTGAGCGTGGTGAACGTGGTGGTGGTGGTGGTGAGCGTGGTGGTGGTGAGCGTGGTGAACGTGGTGGTGGTGGTGAGCGTGGTGGTGGTGGTGTTGGTGAGCGTGGTGGTGAGTGTGGTGGTGAGCGTGGTGGTGTTGGTGAGCGTGGTGGTGGTGGTGAGCGTGTCGGTCCCAACCTCGTGCATGCGTGCGATCTTGCCCGTGTAGAACAGCACGCGCTCCGTCAGCGTCGTGGTGAGTGTCGTGGTGAGCGTGGTGGTGAGCGTGGTGGTGGTGGTGTTGGTGAGCGTGGTGTTGGTGAGCGTGGTGGTGGTGAGCGTGGTGGTGAGCGTGGTGGTGGTGGTGGTGAGCGTGTCGGTCCCAACCTCGTGCATGCGTGCGATCTTGCCCGTGTAGAACAGCACGCGCTCCGTCAGCGTCGTCTTGCCCGAGTCGATGTGAGCCGAAATTCCGATGTTCCGGATCTTCTCGTTGGGGGTCACGGCGGCGGCGGCGGCGGCGGCGGCGGCCGGCCCGGCCCCCGCGGGGGAGGCCGCCGATCGCCGGCGGAGCGGCGGTAGCGCCGGTGGGGCCTGGGCGGCGACGGCGGCGGACCGGCAACATTCGGTGAGCGGCGGTGATAGAGAACTACGGGGTGCCAAAGCGAGCGAGGCCCGGTGTCTTTAGCCTGCCGTTGAAGGCGGCGAAACCGGGTTAAGATGCTCACGCACGCACGTGGTGTGTGTGTGTACACGTGGTGTGTGTGTGTGTGTGTACACGTGGTGTGTGTGTGTGTGTACACGTGGTGTGTGTGTGTGTACACGTGAGTGTGTGTACACGTGTATGTGTGTGTACACTGTGTGTGTACACTGTGTGTGTACACTGTGTGTGTGTACACTGTGTGTGTGTGAGTGTGCGTGTGTGAGTGAGTGTGTGTACAGTGTGTGTACAGTGCGTGTGTGTGCACTGTGTGTACAATGTGTGAGTGCACGTGTGTGTACAGTGTGTGTGCGGTGCGTGTGTACAGTGCGTGTGTGCCGTGGGCGTGAGTACAGTATTGTGTACACTGTGTGTATGTACACTGTGTGTGTACGGTGTGTGTACAGTGTGTGTACAGTGTGCGCAGTGTGTGTACAGTGTGCAGTGTGTGTACAGTGTGTGTACAGTATGTATGCGGCGTGCTTGTGTACAGTGTGTGTACAGTGCGTGTGTGCGGTGCGTGTGTGCAGCGCGTGTACAGTGTGTGCACAGTGTGTGCAGTGTGTACAGTGCGTGTACAGTGCGTGTGAGTACCGAGCTGTTTCGGAGTAACCGCCCCTGGCTCGCCCAGCGCACCGCTGGGGTCGTCACTCGCAGCATGGCGCCTGCAGTGTCTGTACACACAGACAAAGGTCCCCCGTGTAGCCTCTACACACTGCTGGGGCAAGTGCTGTTAGTAGCGAGTAGCAGCAGCAGCTATGAAGGTAGACACAGACAAAGGTCCCCCGTGTAGCCTCTACAGACTGTAGGGGCAAGTGCTGTTAGTAGCGAGTAGAAGCAGCACCTGTGAAGGTAGACACAGACAAAGATCCCCCGTGTAGCCTGTACAGACTGTAGGGGCAAGTGCTGTTGGTAGCGAGTAGCAGCAGCTATGAAGGTAGACACAGACAAAGGTCCTCCGTGTAGCCTCTACAGACTGCTGGGGCAAGTGCTGTTAGTAGCGAGTAGCAGCACCTATGAAGGTAGACACAGACAAAGGTCCCCCGTGTAGCCTCAACACACTGCTGGGGCAAGTGCTGTTAGTAGCGAGTAGCAGCAGCAGCTATGAAGGTAGACACAGACAAAGGTCCCCCGTGTAGCCTCTACACACTGCTGGGGCAAGTGCTGTTAGTAGCGAGTAGCAGCAGCACCTGTGAAGGTAGACACAGACAAAGATCCCCCGTGTAGCCTGTACAGACTGTAGGGGCAAGTGCTGTTGGTAGCGAGTAGCAGCAGCTATGAAGGTAGACACAGACAAAGGTCCCCCGTGTAGCCTCTACAGACTGCTGGGGCAAGTGCTGTTAGTAGCGAGTAGCAGCACCTATGAAGGTAGACACAGACAAAGATCCCCCGTGTAGCCTCTACAGACTGTAGGGGAAAGTGCTGTTAGTAGCGAGTAGCAGCACCTATTAAGGCTACCGGCACCGTGGCACACGAGGTGCTGGGTGGCTACCAGCACCACGCCCCCGGCCGCCTTTGTCTTCCCCCAGTGGCGGATGCTTCCTCCCGCACCGGCCGAACTGACGTTGAGGCTGAGTCGACCTAGGCGAGGCCCGGGACCGTGAGCGTGGAATCGCCACCACCACCTCGCCCCCCGTGTGTGCCAGGCTATGTGCACCCTGAGGCCACGTGAAGTGTTGAAAGCCAGCTGGCAGGAGGTCACGGGGGCAGACCCAGGTGCTACGGATCGACTGACTGAGATGACTGGCTGATGCACCACCTGTGCCCCCTACTGTGCCAACTCGCTGTGCTTTAACCACCCGGCGCTCCGCTCGTTGTTGTGAGCGTCGCTCCTCCGCCCTCCGTTGTTGTTGGAGGGCGACTGCCTCCAACAACTGCCCAGTAGCAGCGTCCTTCACGAGCCTCCTCCTCCACTGAGGCCGATCTTGACACCGCTGGTACCGGTCATCGGCAAGTCCACTCAGCTCCACGTCCTCCTGTACCACGTCACTCCATCTCTTCTCCAGCCCCGTGCCTCGCCCGCTTAGCCCCCTCGATCCGGCCGAACAAAAGCTGTTTCGGCATGCGGTGGCTGGGCATGCGGGCTACATGACCCACACACAATCACTCTCACACTCACTCACACACTCACTCACTCACACTCACTCACACACACACTCACTCACATCACTCACCACGTGGGTGAGCCGACTCACGTGCCCGCGCGCGCGAGCCTCCTTCAATGTCACGCCGGGTGAAGGGGAGGGCGGGGCCTACGGGGTGGGGGGTCGGAGGTGGCCGTCACAACTTCCGGTTTTGCCACACCGCGCTCTCATTGGCTCGCGGCGCGCAGTCACGTGCACACCCCACCGCCACCCCTACCCAAGATGGCCGACGGCCCGCTCGTGCTCGAACGTCACCGCACGTGACCCGGCGCGTGGCGGCCTTGGACACCGGTGACGTCATGGTCTATACACTGCTGGATGATGACCAGCAATGGTGATGGCGATGACGATTTATCTAGCCACGTGTGAGCAACTCCAATCTCACCACGTGTTGCTATCTCTGTGTCTCGGTGTGATTCTCTATCCACTGCTGGATGAGCATCGTCAATGTGGTGATGGCGATTTCTCTAGCCACGTGTGAGCAACTCCAATCTCACCACGTGTTGCTATCTCTGTGTCTCGGTGTGATTCTCTATCCACTGCTGGATGAGCATCGTCAATGTGGTGATGGCGATTTCTCTAGCCACGTGTGAGCAACTCCAATCTCACCACGTGTTGCTATCTCTGTGTCTCGGTGTGATTCTCTATCCACTGCTGGATGAGCATCGTCAATGTGGTGATGGTGATGACGATTTCTCTAGCCCCGTGTGAGCAACTCCAATCTCACCACGTGTTACTATCTTTTTGTCTCGGTGTGATTCTCTATCCACTGCTGGATGAGCATCGTCAATGTGGTGATGGTGATGACGATTTCTCTAGCCACGTGTGAGCAACTCCAATCTCACCACGTGTTACTATCTACCGTGTCTCGGTGTGATTCTCTATCCACTGCTGGATGAGGATAATCAATGTGGTGACGGTGATGACGATTTCTCTAGCCACGTGTGAGCAACTCCAATCTCACCTCGTGTTCCTATCTCCGTGTCTCGGTGTGATTCTCTATCCACTGCTGGATGAGGATAATCAATGTGATGACGGTGATGATTTCTCTAGCCACGTGTGAGCAACTCCAATATCACGTGTTGCTATCTCCGTGTCTCGGTGTGATTCTCGTCACCGACGTGGTCTATCTACTGCTGGACGAGCATCGTCAATGTAATGGTGATCAATTATCTAGCCCCGTGTGTGTTCAATAATCCACGTGCTACTCTCTCTCTCTGTCTCTCTCGATGCGATTCTCGTCATCGCCGTGGACTATCCACTGCTGGATGAAGATGTCTCAGTGTATTCTTGGGTCTTTTGGCAAAGTCACCACGTAGAAGGGAAACAGTAAAATAATAAAAATATAAAACAATACAATTCTCACGACGTTTCGACTGCAACACAAGCAATCATCATCAGGTGTGAAAACCACGGCAAGTAAATTTGAAGAAAAAAAAGTGGCGGGTTTTTTTTAACGTCAGCACCACGGAGAGCGATTTGGTAGCCATTCAGATGGACGAGTCCATCTATGTTCGGAAAAGAGGAGGGGGGAGACGAAAAATAATGGATAATTGTTTCCCTTCTACGTGACTTTACCGAAAGAACCAAGAATATGAATCCCTGCAGTCACGAAAGCTTTAAATCAAAATGTCTCAGTGTGTTCAATAATCCACGTGCCCCTCTCTCTGTCAGCATCTCAGATAGATGATGGTGGTGGGGGGGGAGTCTAACAGATGATGAGGTCTTAGGGCTATCTTCTTACTTAGCATAATAGGGGCCATCCATAAATGACGTCATTTATGGACGGCCCCTATTGTCGGAGAAAACATTTGTTAAAAAGTATTTTAAATTAAGTAAAACGTGTTGTCTATATTTATTTATAAAGTCACTCACTAATCCACCCGTCCACTCACCCACTCACTCACCCACCCGTCCACTCACCCACTTACTCACCCACTCGTCCACTCACTCACCCACTCACTCACTCACCCATCCGTCCACTCACCCACCCACTCACCCACCCGTCCAATCACTCACCCACTCACTCACCCACTCAGTCACCCACCCATTCACTCACCCACCCACCCAACCCACCCGTCCACTCACTCACCCACTCACCCACCCGTCCACTCACTCACCCACTCACTCACCCACCCGTCCACTCACCCACTTACTCACCCACTCGTCCACTCACTCACCCACTCACTCACCCACCCACCCGTCCACTCACCCACTTACTCACCCACTCGTCCACTCACTCACCCACTCACTCACCCACCCACCCGTCCACTCACCCACTCACTCACCCACCCGTCCAATCACTCACTCACTCACCCACTCAGTCACCCACTCAGTCACCCACCCACTCACTCACCCACCCACTCACTCACCCACCCGTCCACTCACTCACCCACTCACTCACACACCCGTCCACTCACTCACCCACTCACTCATCCACCCGTCCACTCACCCACTCACTCACCCACCCGTCCACTCACCCACTTACTTACCCGCTCGTCCACTCATTCACCCACTCACTCACCCACCCGTCCACTCACCCACCCCTCCAATCACTCACTCACTCTCTCACCCACTCAGTCACCCATCCACTCACTCACCCACCCGTCCACTCACCCACCCCTCCAATCACTCACTCACTCTCTCACCCACTCAGTCACCCATCCACTCACTCACTCACTCACCCACCCGTCCACTCACTCACCCACTCACTCACCCACCCACTCACTCACACGTATTATTATTGATCTTTGGCCAATGTATTGATCCTCACCCCGATAAAGCTCACACGCCGCGGATATATAATTCACCGTGCTCAGGCTCCATCCACTGCTGGATGAAGCAAGGACCTCGTTCGCTCGCTCACTCACAAAGTGCCAGATGATCCCAGTAGCAAAAGTCGCTACATGTGTAGTAGCTACGGGCCCCGCACTTTCAAGGGCCCCGCGTTAGATGCTTTCAAGCTATCAATTACCGGTTCAGTGATTCTGCACTTGCTCGATTACTATAGTACTATACCGCCTTCAACTTTTGTCAACGACTGGGTGTTTAAGGTGAGCGATGTGTCGTATTATCCGGCCGTATAGCAAATGAAAAAATATAATTACTTTACTATGCAAGTTAAGAATTTGTGTGTTTCAAGACCGTAATTACAATATTTAAATAGGCTCAAAAATGTCCCCCCCCCCCCAATATATTGCTATAAAATAGATTTATGTTTATTTGATTGTTTTAAATTTTGATTTAAAGCTGTCGTGACTGCAGTAATTCATATTCTTGGTTCTTTCGGCAAAGTCACGTTCAAGGGAAACAATAAAATAATAAAATAAATATTTATGAAACAATACAATTATCACGACGTTTCGACTGTAACACCAACAGTCATCATCAGGTGTGAAAACCAACGGCAAAAAACATTTGATTGTTGTTATGGTTGTACTTTATTAATCCATAATCTCTGCCATTACATATGTAGTTTTGCTCCGGAGACATTTCGTAGGGGGGGGGGGGGGGGCGGGCACTTCTTTATTATCCACACGTACCCTAACAATGAAACAAGAAAGGTAAACAAGTAAAAACAGAACAATGTAATACAATATACATCTTCTTTGGTTCTTTCGGTAAAGTCACCACCACGTAGAATGAGAATAAAATAATAAAATAAAAGACAATAAAATTCTCACGACGTTTCGGCCACAACACAAGTAGCCTTCTTCAGGTGAAGGGACGAGACTGTCTGGAGGACAGCGCTGGAGCGAAAAAGCCACGCTCAGATCGCGACCTTTAAGCTGTGTGAGAAGAAACAAAGCGCCTTGACAAAGGAATTAGCATAGAATTTAGCATTGAAATAACTGAGTGATTAGCTTGTGACTGGTCACAGAAATGGCTATGTTAAAGTCAAAGCATACACATCCACAGAGGCACCCCTTGACAAAGGAATTAGCATAGAATTTAGCATTGAAATAGCTAAGTTAAAGTATACACATCCGCAGAGGCACCCCTTGACAAAGGAATTAGCATAGAATTTAGCATTGAAATAGCTGAGTGATTAGCTTGTGACTGGTCACAGAAATGGCTATGTTAAAGTCAAAGCATACACATCCGCATAGGCACCCCTTGACAAAAGGAATTAGCATAGAATTTAGCATTTAAATAGCTGAGTGATTAGCTTGTGACTGGTCACAGAAATGGTTATGTTAAAGTTAAAGCATACACATCCACAGAGGCACCCCTTGACAAAGGAATTAGCATAGAATTTAGCATTGAAATAGCTGAGTGATTAGCTTGTGACTGGTCACAGAAATGGCTATGTTAAAGTCAGAGCATACACATCCACAGAGGCACCCCTTGACAAAGGAATTAGCATAGAATTTAGCATTGAAATAGCCGAGTGATTAGCTTGTGACTGGTCACAGAAATAGCTATGTTAAAGTCAGAGCATACACATTCACAGAGGCACCTAGTACAAATCAAACAGGAGAATTTAGCATTGAAATAACTAGGATTAACGCTGCTAAGATTCGCAGCGTCTTTTAAGCTCGGTGAGAGGCGTGGCGAGCCTTGAAAAAGGAGTTCACATATCAATGCTAAATTCTCCTCCTAAAAGACGCTGCTAATCTTAGCAGCGTTAATTGAAGCTCTGTCGTCCCGACAGTTCTGTTCTTTCACCTGAAGAAGGCTACTTGTGTTGCGGCCGAAACGTCGTGAAAATGTTATTGTCTTTTTATTTTATTGTTTTATTCTCATTCTACGTGGTGGTGACTTTACCGAAAGAACCAAAGAAGATGAATCCTTGCAGTCACGAAAGCTTTAAATCGAAATACAATATACACCATTAGACATTATTGCAAAAATATATATTTTTTAAACTCCATCCTATGTGTTAGTGAATTTAAAAAATATATATATTTTAGGCAGGAAAATCTTTTTCAAATTTAGATTTTTTTTCTCTCTCTCTGTGTGGGGTCCGTGGGGGACCACCAGACTCCCCCTGGAAGATTTGGTCCCCCCCCCCCCCAATGTGGACTCAATGGCTACGGCCTTTGTGTGTTTTAATATATGTACGTGTGTTATTTTGACAGCTAAATTTAGGGCCCCCCTTTATAACATCTTATGCTTCAGCCCCCCGCACGAGCTTCATGTGGCACACTTTACTCACCCACTAACTCAGCCACCCGATTCACTGAGCCGCTCACTCACCCAACCACTCACCCAACCACTCACCCCACTTGCGAAGACATCATTTTTCTTAGCTCTTTCGGTAAAGTCACGTTGAAGGGAAACAATAAAATAATAATATATATATAAAACAATAAAAAAAATTCTCACGACGTTTCGACCATAACACAAATGGTCGTCATCAGGTGTGTCGGTTTGCATAAATTTATTTATTTTTAAACGGTGTATTTATTTATTTATGAAAACCGTCAGCGCCACGCGCAGCGATTTGTCAGTTTATTTAGAATTTAGAATAAATAAACTGACAAATCGGTGCACGTGGCGCTGACGGGTTTTATACATAAATAAATACACCGTTTAAAAATAAATGTATGCAAACCGACACACCTGATGACGACCGTTTGTGTTATGGTCGAAACGTCGTGAGAATTTTTTTTATTGTTTTATAGATATATTTTATTATTTTATTGTTTCCCTTCAACGTGACTTTACCGAAAGAGCTAAGAATATGAATTACTGCAGTCACGAAAGCTTTAAATCAAAAAGACATCATCATTGCTACGAACACGTGGCAAATGCAATCGTTCCTCCACATCATACACCCACCACCCGCACCGCCGCCATCTACCGCGTAGCTTCAAGACGACTTGTGAGTTATTCTTCTTATTCTTTTTTTAAAAAAGAAATTTCGCCGGCACGTTCTGTGCTTTGGCAACGTGCTCTGTTCATTGCCTACAGATCCAATGCTACCCCCCACTCCCTCCCTCCCCTGCTGTGTGGCTGTGGGAGCGGTGGGACAGCGGTTAGCCACCACCACCAATCACCACCGCCACCACCACCAAACACCACCGCCACCACCACACCACTGCCAAACACCACCGCCACCACCATCAAACACCACCGCCACCACCACCAAACACCACCACCACCAAACACCACCGCCACCACCACCACCAAACGCCGCCACCACCACCACCAAACACCACCGCCACCACCGCCACCAACACCACCACCAAACACTACCGCCACCACCACCGCCACCACCACCGCCACCAAACACCGCCACCACCACCACCAAACACCACCGCCACCACCACACCACTACCAAACACCACCGCCACCACCAACAAACACCGAACACCGGTGACGATTATCTGAACCGGTCCTGGGGTGTCCTCTAGGTCGACTCGGCCTCGAATGAGTATCTGGCTACGGATGGGTGTGTTACATCGCCATTGGGGGGAGACAAAGGCGGCCGTGCGTGGCGCTGGGCACCCACCCCCTCGTGTGCCACAGTGCCGGTAGCCTTCATAGGTGCTGCTGCTTGCTACTCGCTACTAACAGCACGTGCCCCAGCAATCTGTAGAGGCTACACGGGGGACCTTTGTCTGTTTCTACCTTCACAGGTGCTGCTGCTACTCGCTGCTAACAGCACTTGCCCCAGGCGTATGTAGAGGCTGCACGGGGGACCTTTGTCTGTGTTTACCTTCATAGCTGCTGCTACTCGCTACTAAGAGCACTTGCCCCAGCAGTCTGTTGAGGCTACACGGGGGACCTTTGTCTTTGTGGAGGGGTTACAGTGTGCGGAACAGCGCGTTCCGTTCTGAGTTCGTCAGCTGTTAATAGCCCTTGGCCCCGCCCATTCGGCATTGGACACGCCTACAATTATATATAAATTAGCATAGAGACGCCCACCATACCCGGTAGCCACACCCACAGTAGTGTATCAGGGAGGCCTGAGAAATAAGAATACTGTCCAATCTTGATTTAAAGCTTTCGTGACTGCAGGGATCCAAAATCTCTTCGGTTCCGTCGGTAAAGTCATCACGTGGGTAGAAAATAAAATAAATCACGACGTTTCGGGCCACACAAGCGTCCGTGTAGCCTTGATAAGAGTGTCGGGGGCAGGTGCCGTTAGCAAGTAGCACCTTTCTGAAGGCTGTCACTGTGGGTGGGTGGCCACCAGCACCACGCCCGGCCGCCTTTGTCTCCCCGCTGTCACCGTGGACTCGTTTGAGGCCGAGTCGACCTAGGCGAAGGCCACCTGGACCGTTTTCAGATATGCAGACTGCAGGGGCAATTGATGTTTATAGGGGCCGTCCATAAATGACGTCACGCACCTAGGGGGTGGGGGTCAGACATTATATGCTTGGTTCTTTCGGTAAAGTCACGTAGAAGGGAAACAATAAAATAATAAAACAATAAAATTCTCACGACGTTTCGATTGCAACACAAGCAATCATCATCAGGTGTGAAAACCACAGCAAGAAAATTTGCTGTGAAAATTTGTTCTTTCCATAAAGTGCCGTAGATAGAAAATTTAAAAAAAATAATAAAAAAATATTTCCTATCTACGTGACTTTACCGAAAGAACCAAAGATTATGATTTCCGTGCAGTAACGAAAGCTGCTGTTGCCCCGCCCATTAAACCTCATTAACCACGCCCACACTAACTCGCCCGCCCTATCACAGCCGCGCGACGCGACTAAACCCCGCCCACAACCCCCTGCTTAGCCCCGCCCACGCACCTCCGCGGTATATAAACAAAAAAAACCTCGCCCCCCCCACCACTCCTCTCTGTCTCACTCCGCGGTATCGCAGCCACCTTAGCCCCGTGGGATTGGTGTCTGCTGCTGGCCCCGCCCATAAACCTCATTGACCACGCCCACACTAACTCGCCCGCCCTATCACAGCCGCGCGACGCGACTAAACCCCGCCCACAACCCCCTGCTTAGCCCCGCCCACGCACCTCCGCGGTATATAAACAAAAAAAACCTCGCCCCCCACCACTTCCTCTCTGTCTCCGTCCATGGTATCGCCGCCGCCTCCGCCCAGGTGCTGGTGGCTGCTGTTGCTACCCCGCCCATAAATGTCATTAACCACGCCCACACTAACCCGGCTCGCCCTATCACAGCCCTGCTACACGACTAAACTCCGCCCACGACCCCCTGCTTAGCCCCGCCCACGCACCTCCGCGGTATATAAACAAAAAAAACCTCGCCCCCCGCCACTCCTCTCTCTGTCTCACTCCGCGGTATAGCCGCCACCTTAGCCCGAAGGGATGGTTGTCTGTCTGCTGCTGCTGCCCCACCCATAAACCTCATTGACCACGCCCACAATAACTCGCCCGCCCTATCACAACCGCGCGACGCGACTAAACCCCGCCCACTGCTTAGCCCCGCCCACGCACCTCCGCGGTATATAAACAAAAAAAACCTCGCCCTCACCCCACCACTCTCTCTGTCTCACTCTGCGGTATCGCCGCCACCTTAGCCCGAGGGGATGGTTGTCTGTCTGCTGCTGCCCCGCCCATAAACCTCATTGACCACGCCCACAAACAACCCGCTGGCCCTATCACAACCGCGCTACGCGACTAAACCCCGCCCACATATAAACCCTGCTTAGCCCCGCCCACGCACCTCTGCGGTATATAAACAAAAAAAATCCTCGCCCCCGCCACCACTCTCCTGCCTCCGTCCACGGTATCGTCGCCTCTTTAACCCGGGTGGTTGGTGGCTGCTGCTGCCCCGCCCATAAACCTCATTGACCCACGCCCACACCAATTCGCTGGCCCTATCCACAACCGCAGCGATACGACTTAAACCCCGCCCACACCCCTCGTTTAAGCCCCGCCCACGCACCTCCGCGGTATATAAACAAAAAAACCTCGCCCCTCCCCCCTACCAACCACTCCTCCTCTGTCTCTCTTTCCCTCTCCCTCCGCGGTATCGCCCGCCTCCTCCAGCCCGGGCGTTGGGTTGGCCTGCTTGCTGGCTACCCCGCCCATAAACTTCATTGACCACGCCCACAACCGACCCGCTCCGCCCTATCACAGCCGCTCGACGCGACTAAACCCCGCCCACAAACCCTCCCCCCCCCCTCTGCTTAGAGCCCCGCCCTACGTGTTACCTCCGCGGTATATAAACAAAAAAAAAACCTCGCCCCCACCAACTTCCCTCTCTGTCTCTTTCCCTCTTCCTCCGCGGTATCGCCGGTGGCTGCTGCTGCTGCTACCACCACCACACCGCCCCTGCCTATTGTGCGGGGGGGGGTTAAGCAAGAAGAGCATTGGGTGTGTGGGTGGTGGTGGTGGTGGGTTGGTGGTGGTGGTGGGGTTGTTGCTGCTGCTGCTGCCACCGCCCGCGTTCGGTCGTGCAATGGCCGTGAAGGAGCGAGAGGAGAAGGAGGTGGCCTGAAACGTCGACGAGGAGAAGAAGGAGGAGAAGGAGGAACGACAGCGGCAGCGGCGGCGGCTGCTGTTAACGACCGCGCCCCGCCAGCAGGCACAGACAACCTCGACCAACAGCAATCAACAACAAACCAACCCAACCAACCAAAAACGGGCCAACAACGCGCGTTCATTCATTCCCAGAGTGTCCGCTTTAGCCCGAAACTGTTAACCGTCGATATCTCAATCCCGATCAACAACAGCAGCAGCAGGCATCAGCAACAACAACAATAAGCGGCGGCGGGTAAATCCAAACCACTTATTAATTTCGCGCGTGCATCCAAATTAATGTTAATGGACCAATTAACTTGGTGGTGATTGACGCTGCGAGAACGTGACACTGCGCTTGGTGGTGGTGGTGGGATATTCATTCGTCCGCTGCTGTTGTTGACCGTGGTTGCTGTTCTAAACAGAGCAGTTTGGTAACAATCCACACAGAGCCTCACGTTAACGCGCAAAAATTTAAAAAAAAAATTCTACGGAATCCTTTACGTAGATTTTTGAAACCCCTTTGAATTTTTTTTGTTCAATTTTTTTTTGTAACCGTAAACCCCAGATTTGTCGTTCTGTAATTATTTTTTTTTTCAAATTCTTCTTCCCCATCAGCATCATCATCGTCGTTGTTGTTGCAGCGACTCTGAATAGCTAGCTTTAGACGCGTGGTGTTTAAAACGTTAGTGGCCCCGGGCATCTGTAACGCGACACAATAAACGTGTTCGCTTCGACATTCATTCAGCCAGTCGTTCAAAGGCGCAGTTTAAAACGAGGGCTTGCTATTCTTTGTTTAGACAAAGCAAGCGATTTAATCGGCGGCTTATGCGAATTGGCAAGTCGGGCAAAAAAAAGATTAATTCATCGTTTTAGTTGTTTCATTGATACCGGAGAAGAAGAAGAAGAGAGAGAGAAATACAGCGAAGACGGAGAGATTTCTTCATATTCTACCCGAGAACCGGATTGGAAAATGATGGCTAACGACTCTCCAGCTCGAAGCTTGGACGAGATTGACCTCTCTGCCCTCAAGGTGAGACGTTTAAGGTTGCAGTTCGTGGTCATTGTTGTGGTGGTGGTTGTTGTTGTGGTTGTGGTGTCGGATTTGTGAGGTGGGGAGGGAGGGTGTGAAGGGTTCCGGTCCCTGCCGGCGAGGTGCGACCCCGGTCGGTACGAGTGGTCAGGCAAGAGTGGGGGCTTTGCGAGGGATGCCGAGGAAGGGGTAGGCCTGACTCTGGGGTGTGTGTTGTGTGGGGGGAGCGGTGGTGCAGTGGTTAGGAGGGGAGGTGTGAAGGGTTCCGGTCCCTGCCGGCGAGGTGCTTACCCGGTCGGTACGAGAGGTCAGGCAAGAGTGGGGGGTTTGAGGGGGATTCCGAGGAAGGGGTAGGCCTGACTCTGGGGTGTGTGTTGTGTGGGGGGAGCGGTGGTGCAGTGGTTAGGAGGGGAGGTGTGAAGGGTTCCGGTCCCTGCTGGCGAGGTGCTTACCCGGTCGGTACGAGAGGTCAGGCAAGAGTGGGGGCTTTGCGAGGGATGCCGAGGAAGGGGTAGGCCTGACTCTGGGGTGTGTGTTGTGTGAGGGAGCGGTGGTGCAGTTGTTAGGAGGGGAGGTGTGAAGGGTTCCGGTCCCTGCCAGCGAGGTGCTTACCCGGTCGGTACGAGAGGTCAGGCAAGAGTGGGGGCTTTGCGAGGGATGCCGAGGAAGGGGTAGGCCTGACTGGGGTGTGTGTTGTGTGAGGGAGCGGTGGTGCAGTGGTTAGGGGGGAGGTGTGAAGGGTTCCGGTCCCTGCCGGCGAGGTGCTTACCCGGTCGGTACGAGAGGTCAGGCAAGAGTGGGGGGTTTGAGGGGGATGCCGAGGAAGGGGTAGGCCTGACTCTGGGGTGTGTGTTGTGTGGGGGGAGCGGTGGTGCAGTGGTTAGGGGGGGAGGTGTGAAGGGTTCCGGTCCCTGCCGGCGAGGTGCGACCCCGGTCGGTACGAGGGGTCAGGCAAGAGTGGGGGCTTTGCGAGGGATGCCGAGGAAGGGGTAGGCCTGACTCTGGGGTGTGTTGTGTGGGGGGAGCGGTGGTGCAGTGGTTAGCGCTGCACCGCTGCGCTACGAACCCGGCGACCCGAGTTCGATTCCCGCTCACGGCCAACGTCGGTGACGATTATCTGAACCTGGGTCCTCCCCTAGGTCGGCTCGGCCTCAAATGAGTACCTGGTAATATGGTGTAAAACGTCGCCAATGGGGGAGACAAAGGCGGCCGGGCGTGGTGCTGGCCACCCACCACCTCGTGTGCCACAGTGCCGGTAGCCCTCATAGGTGCTGCTGCTACTCGCTACTAACAGCACTTGCCCCAGCAGTCTGTAGAGGCTACACGGGGGATCTTTGTCTGTGTCTACCTTCATAGGTGCTGCTGCTACTCGCTACTAACAGCACTTGCCCCAGCAGTCTGTAGAGGCTACACGGGGGATCTTTGTCTGTGTCTACCTTCATAGGTGCTGCTACTCGCTACTAACAGCACTTGCCCCTACAGCCTGTAGAGGCTATACGGGGGACCTTTGTCTGTATCTACCTTCATAGGCGCTGCTGCTACTCGCTACTCACAGCACTTGCCCCTACAGTCTGTTAGAGGCTACACGGGGGACCTTTGTCTGTGTCTACCTTCATAGCTGCTGCTGCTGCTACTCGCTACTAACAGCACTTGCCCCTACAGACTGTTGAGGCTACACGGGGGGGTTCTTTGTCTGAGGATGTGTGTGTTATTGTGTCTGTGTGTGTTATTGTGTCTGTGTGTGTTATTGCGTCTGTGTGTTATTGTGTCTCTGTTATTGTGTGTTATTTTGTCTGTGTCATTGTCTGTGTCATTGTCTGTGTTATTGTCTGTGTGTCATTGTGTGTGTGTCATTGTGTCTGTGTGTGTCATTGTGTCTGTGTGTGTCATTGTGTCTGTTAATGTGTCATTGTGTCTGTTAATGTGTGTGTGTTATTGCGTCTGGGTGTTATTGCGTCTGTGGGTGTTATTGCGTCTGTGTGTGTTATTGCGTGTGTTTTATTGTCTGTGTCTTATTGTCTGTGTCATTGTCTGTGTGTGTCATTGTGTGTCATTGTGTGTGTCTGTGTGTCATTGTGTGTGTCTGTGTGTCATTGTGTCTGTGTGTCATTGTGTCATTGTGTCTGTGTGTCATTGTGTCTGTGTGTGTCATTGTGTCTGTTGATGTGTGTGTGTCATTGTGTCTGTTGATGTGTGTGTCATTGTGTCTGTTAATGTGTGTGTGTCATTGTGTCTGTTAATGTGTGTGTGTGTCATTGTGTCTGTTAATGTGTGTGTGTCATTGTGTCTGTTAATGTGTGTGTCATTGTGTCTGTTAATGTGTTTGTGTCATTGTGTCTGTTAATGTGTGTGTGTCATTGTGTCTGTTAATGTGTGTGTGTCATTGTGTCTGTTAATGTGTGTGTGTCATTGTGTCTGTTAATGTGTGTGTGTCATTGTCTGTTAATGTGTGTGTGTCATTGTCTGTTAATGTGTGTGTGTCATTGTGTCTGTTAATGTGTGTGTCATTGTGTCTGTTAATGTGTGTGTGTCATTGTGTCTGTTAATGTGTGTGTGTGTCATTGTGTCTGTTAATGTGTGTGTGTGTCATTGTGTCTGTTAATGTGTGTGTGTGTCATTGTGTCTGTTAATGTGTGTGTGTGTCATTGTGTCTGTTAATGTGTGTGTGTGTCATTGTGTCTGTTAATGTGTGTGTGTGTCATTGTGTCTGTTAATGTGTGTGTGTCATTGTGTCTGTTAATGTGTGTGTGTCATTGTGTCTGTTAATGTGTGTGTGTGTCATTGTGTCTGTTAATGTGTGTGTGTCATTGTGTCTGTTAATGTGTGTGTCATTGTGTCTGTTAATGTGTGTGTCATTGTGTCTGTTAATGTGTGTGTCATTGTGTCTGTTAATGTGTGTGTCATTGTGTCTGTTAATGTGTGTGTGTCATTGTGTCTGTTAATGTGTGTGGTCAATGTGTGTCATGTGTTGGTGTGTGTGTTAATGTGTGTTAATGTGTGTCTGTGTGTCATGTGTCTGTGTGTGTGTCATGTGTCGGTGTGTGTGTTAATGTGTATCATTGTATGTGTGTGGCATTGTGTCTGTTAATGTGTGTGGTCAATGTGTGTCATGTGTTGGTGTGTGTGTTAATGTGTGTCTGTGTGTGTGTCATGTGTCGGTGTGTGTGTTAATGTGTATCATTGTATGTGTGTGGCATTGTGTCTGTTAATGTGTGTGTGTCAATGTGTGTTTGTGTGTGTCAATGTGTCATGTGTCTGTGTGTTAATGTGTGTATTAATGTGTGTCTGTGTGTGTGTCATGTATCGGTGTGTTAATGTGTTAATGTGTGTGGTATTGTGTGTGTCTGTGTTATTGTGTGTGTGGGTGTGAGGTGACTGTTGTGAAATGTGGAACGTGCGTGTCTCTTTGTCTTTTGAGACGTGTGACATGTGTGAATATTTGCCGTGTTGTGTGTGCGCGCGTGTGTGTGTGTCTGAATGTGTGTCTGTGTGGGGGGAGCGGTGGTGCAGCGGTTAGCGCTACGCAGCGCTTACGAACCCGGCGACCCGAGTTCGATTCCCGCTCACGGCCAACACCCAGTGACGATTATTTGACCCTTGCCTGGGCCTCCCCTAGGTCCACTCGGCATCAAACGAGTACCTGGTGTGATGTGTAAACATCGCTACTGGGGGGGGGGGGGAGAGACAAAGGCGGCCGGGCGTGGTGCTGGTTAGCCACCCCACCCCCACCTCGTGTTGCCACAGAGTGCCGGTAGCCTTAACAGGTGCTGCTCGCTACTAACAGCACTTGCCCCGACAAGCCTTATTAAGAGGCTACACGGGGGACCTTTGTTACCTGTGTGTACTTTCAAATGAGTAGCTCTGGTGTAGCGGTGTGCGGAGTCTGCGGTGGTGTGGAGCCTTGGGAGGAATTGTTTTGCCTTCACGCGGCGTGGAGGGAGGAGAGGTACGGGTTGGGGTAACTTCCTCCTCCACAGGTCACGGTGGCTCGCCAAGAGGGCCCTAGGTCAGGCGGGCCTCGATGGACTGCGCGATTTGAGGAGGTGTGATTTGGTACGAGCGGTGGCAGGGAGATGTTAACTACCTCGCCCGGTTGCGCAGGAGGTGTCGTGGGTTCGATCCCGACCCTGAAGACGCCTGCTGCTGTATATTTGGAGTTTGTGGTGTCTCATCATCATCATCACGGTGGCTAGGAGATGATAACTACCTCGCCTGGTCTACAGGAGGTCGTGGGTTCGATCCCGACCCGGAAGATGCCTGCTGCTGTATATTCGGAGTTTGCGTGTCTCATCATCATCATCACGGTTTGCAAGGAGATGTTAACTACCTCGCTTGGTATGCAGGAGGTCGTGGGTTCGATCCCGACCCTGACGATGCCTGCCGCTGCTGTATATTTGAAGTCTGCGTCCCTCTCTCTCATCATCATCATCACGGTGGCAAGGAGATGTTAACTACCTCGCCCGGTGCGCAGAAGGTCATGGGTTCTATCCCAGCCCTGACGATGCCTGCTGCTGTATATTTGAAGTCTGCGTGTCTCTCTCTCTTTCATCATCACGGTGGCTAGGAGATGTTGACTACCTTGCCTGGTATACAGGAGGTCGTGGGTTCGATCCCGACCCCTGACGCCTGCTGCTGTATATTTGGAGTCTGCTTCTCTCTCTCTCTCATCATCATCATCACTGTGGCTATGAGATGTTAACTCCCTCGCCAGGTGCGCAGGAGGTCTTGGGTTCGATCCCGACCCTGACGATGCCTGCTGCTGTATATTTGAAGTCTGCGTGTCTCTCTCTCTCATCATCATCACGGTGGCAAGGAGATGTTAACTACCTCGCCTGGTGCGCAGGAGGTCTTGGGTTCAATCCTGACCCTGGCGATGCCTGCTGCTGTATATTTGGAGTTTGCATTGTCTCTCTCTCATCATCATAATCCTTGCGAGGAGATGTTAACTACCTCGCCCGGTGCTCAGAAGGTCATGGGTTCTATCCCAGCCCTGACGATGCCTGCTGCTGTATATTGGGAGTTTGTGGTGTCTCATCATCGTTATCACGGTGGCTAGGAGATGTTAACTACCTCACCTGGTATACAGGAGGTCGTGGGTTCGATCCCGACCCTGACGATGCCTGCTGCTGTATATTTGAAGTCTGTGTCTCTCTCTCATCATCATCACGGTGGCTAGGAGATGTTGACTACCTCGCCTGGTCTACAGGAGGTCGTGGGTTCGATCCCAACCCTGACGCCTGCTGCTGTATGTTTGGAGTCTGCGTGTCTCTCTCATCATCATCATCACGGTGGCTAGGAGATGTTAACTACCTCGCCCGGTGCGCAGAAGGTCATGGGTTCTATCCCAGCCCTGACGATGCCTGCTGCTGTATATTTGGAGTTTGCAGTGTCTCACTCTCATCATCATAATCCTTGCGAGGAGATGTTAACTACCTCGCCCGGTGTGCAGAAGGTCATGGGTTCTATCCCAGCCCTGACGATGCCTGCTGCTGTATATTTGGAGTTTGTGGTGTCTCTCATCATCATCATCACGGTGGCAAGGAGATGTTGACTACCTCGCCCGGTGCACAGAGGGGCATGGGTTCGATCCCGACCCAGACGATGCCTGCTGCTGTATATTTGAAGTCTGCGTGTCTCTCTCTCTCATCGTCACGGTGGCTAGGAGATGTTGACTACCTTGCCTGGCCTACAGGAGGTCGTGGGTTCGATCCCGACGCCTGCTGCTGTATATTTGGAGTCTGCGTCTCTCTCTCTCATCATCATCATCACTGTGGCTAGGAGATGTTGACTACCTCGCTTGGTGCGCAGGAGGTCTTGGGTTCAATCCTGACCCTGGCGATGCCTGCTGCTGCTGCTGTATATTTGGAGTTTGCATTGTCTCTCTCTCATCATCATAATCCTTGCGAGGAGATGTTAACTACCTCGCCCGGTGCGCAGAAGGTCATGGGTTCTATCCCAACCCTGACGATACCTGCTGCTGTATATTTGAAGCCTGCGTCTCTCTCTCTCTCATCATCATCATCACGGTGGCTAGGAGATGTTGACTACCTCGCCTGGTATACAGGAGGTTGTGGGTTCGATCCCCGACCCCTGACGATGCCTGCTGCTGTATATTTGGAGTCTGCGTCTCTCTGTCATCATCATCACAGTGGCTATGAGATGTCATCTACCTCGCCTGGTCTACAGGAGGTCGTGGGTTCGATCCCGATCCTGACGATGCCTGCTGCTGCTGCTGCTGTATATTTGAAGTGTTCGTGTCTCCTTCCCGTGGTGGTTTTCGTGGATTTTTCTCCGGGTCCTCCGGTTTCTTCCCCCCCTCCATCCCCTCCTCCTCATTTATAATGAACGTCACGCATTCAAGAAAGTGTATTTGGCTACCGCTATAAATTTCCACGCGACGATGGTGGTGATGGTCACATGGGCCACTTCGTTGAGCTACCGGTTTGTGATAGCCCAGGGGTGGTTGCTCGGTGAGGCCTTTTAAAACCGCGTGGCGAAATTCGCAAATGGTTTCGGTTCGGAACTGGGCGAGCGCCTGCGAGCGACCGAAGCGACCGGATTGAATCGGCGATTGCCCGGACCACCCGGCACCCGGAGACCTGACGGCCCAAACGTGGATTTCGGTCGACCGCGTGCGGGCGACGAACGTAGGAACTTGAGGACGCGGGCGGAAAATGTTGAGCGTCCGCCCCCCCCCCCCCAACACACCAACACATCAACACACCAACACACCAACACACCAACACATCAACACACCAACACATCAACACACCAACACACCAACACACCAACACATCAACACACCAACACACCAACACACCAACACACCAACACATCAACACACCAACACACCAACACACCAACACACCAACACATCAACACACCAACACACCAACGCACCAACACACCAACACATCAACACATCAACACACCAACACATCAACACACCAACACACCAACACATCAACACACCAACACACCAACACACCAACACACTAACACATCAACACATCAACACATCAACACACCAACACACCAACACACCAACACACCAACACACCAACACACCGAACGCCGCTTACGGGGGGGGGGGGTCCCCGCCTGCCCGCCGTCCGTGGCGTTTGCCGGATCGGCGATTTTATGCGCGCGGCTGAGATCGGCGTGCCGGCGCGGATTAATGACTCATTTTGAAACCGACGGATTATAACGGTGACAACAACGATAAATAATAATAATAATAATCATTGTGTTCTAGATTTTTGAAGCTTTTGTGATTGGACAGTCCAGTCCCTTCAACCTGATGAAGGCCACTTGTGCTGTGGCTGTAAACGTCGTGATTTTTTTTTGTTATTTTATTGTTATTTTTACCCTGCGTGATTTTACCGAATAGAACCAAAGAGCTAATCGCCGTGTTCGCTTTGACGGTTCGGAAGCTGGCGGTCACGGGGAGTTTTTTGTTTGGTGTGCTCGTTGACGTTGGGAATCGCTGGTTGCCCGGGTTTTGTCGTTTCGACTCGAACTGGGCCAAGCGTGTGCTCGGTTGTGTCATCGAGCGGCGGGGGTTTTCGTCCCGCCTCAAGTTGGCCTTGAGTTGGCCGAAACGTCGTGATTTTTTTGTTATTTTATTGTTATTTTTACCCTGCGTGACTTTACCGAACAGAACCAAAGGGCTAATCGCCGTGTTCGCTTTGACGGTTCGGAAGCTGGCGGTCACGGGGAGTTTTTTGTTTGTTGTGCTCGTTGACGTTGGGGTTTTGTCGTTTCGACTCGAACTGGGCCAAGCGTGTGCTCGGTTGTGTCATCGAGCGGCGGGGGTTTTCGTCCCGCCTCGAGTTGGCCGCGAGTGGCAAATCGAAGGACCTTGTGCGGTTGCAAATGAGCGCGCCGAATGAGCAGGTTGCGGTTGCTTGCCGTCGGCCGGAGGATTGCATCACATTGTTCAACCCAAACCATTATTTTATTTCCGCGGTGTAGTTGAAGGCCCCAGACGCAGGCTGCTGCCACGTGGCGCTTTTGTTCAGCCCCGACCGGGCCATCGCGGATGATAGCAGCTCGAGCAAAGTGGCAGCGCGGCTCTCCATCATCTTCAACTCTTAAACTTGTGATGCCGATTCTAAACGTGGAGGAGGAAACCTGGAGGAGCCGGAGAGAAAAAAACCACGCGGCATCGGGGGAGAGAGGGAGAGAGAGAGAGAGACACGCAGACTCCAAAATATACAGCAGGCGTCAAGGTCCGAGGATGGAACCCACGACATCCTGTATACCAGGCGAGGTAGTTAACATCTCCTGGCCACCGTGATGATGGTGAGAGAGAGACACGCAGACTCCAAAATATACAGCAGCAGGCGTCAGGGTCCAAGGATCGAACCCACGACATCCTGTATACCAGGCGAGGTAGTTAACATTTCCTGGGCACCGTGATGATGGTGAGAGAGAGAGAGAGACACGCAGACTCCAAAATATACAGCAGCAGGCGTCAGGGTCCAAGGATCGAACCCACGACATCTTGTATACCAGGCGAGGTTTTTAACATTTCCTGGGCACCGTGATGATGGTGAGAGAGAGAGAGACACGCAGACTCCAAAATATACAGCAGGTGTCAGGGTCCAAGGATGGAACCCACGACATCCTGTATACCAGGCGAGGTAGTTAACATCTCCTGGCCACCGTGATGATGATGGTGAGAGAGAGACACGCAGACTCCAAAATATACAGGAGGCGTCAGGATCCAAGGACCGAACCCACGACATCCTGTATACCAGGCGAGGTAGTTAACATTTCCTGGGCACCGTGATGATGGTGAGAGAGAGAGACACGCAGACTCCAAAATATACAGCAGCAGGCGTCAGGGTTCAAGGATCGAACCCACGACCTCCTGTATACCAGGCGAGGTAGTTAACATCTCCTGGCCACCGTGATGATGATGGTGAGAGAGAGACACGCAGACTCCAAAATATACAGCAGGCGTCAGGGTCCAAGGATCGAACCCACGACATCCTGTATACCAGGCGAGGTAGTTAACATCTCCTGGCCACCGTGATGATGGTGAGAGAGAGACACGCAGACTCCAAAATATACAGCAGCAGGCGTCAGGGTCCAAGGATCGAACCCACGACATCCTGTATACCAGGCGAGGTAGTTAACATTTCCTGGGCACCGTGATGATGGTGAGAGAGAGAGAGAGACACGCAGACTCCAAAATATACAGCAGCAGGCGTCAGGGTCCAAGGATCGAACCCACGACATCTTGTATACCAGGCGAGGTTTTTAACATTTCCTGGGCACCGTGATGATGGTGAGAGAGAGAGAGACACGCAGACTCCAAAATATACAGCAGGTGTCAGGGTCCAAGGATGGAACCCACGACATCCTGTATACCAGGCGAGGTAGTTAACATCTCCTGGCCACCGTGATGATGATGGTGAGAGAGAGAGACACGCAGACTCCAAAATATACAGCAGCAGGCGTCAGGGTCCAAGGATCGAACCCACGACCTCCTGTATACCAGGCGAGGTAGTTAACATTTCCTGGGCACCGTGATGGTGAGAGAGAGACATGTAGACTCCAAAATATACAGCAGGCGTCGGGGTCCAAGGATGGAACCCACGACATCCTGTATACCAGGCGAGGTTTTTAACATTTCCTGGGCACCGTGATGGTGAGAGAGAGAGAGAGACACGCAGACTCCAAAATATACAGCAGGGGTCAGGGTCCAAGGATGGAACCCACGACATCCTGTATACCAGGCGAGGTAGTTAACATTTCCTGGGCACCGTGATGATGGTGAGAGAGAGAGAGACACGCAGACTCCAAAATATACAGCAGGCGTCAGGGTCCAAGGATCGAACCCACGACATCCTGTATACCAGGCGAGGTAGTTAACATCTCCTGGCCACCGTGATGATGGTGAGAGAGAGACACGCAGACTCAAAAATATACAGCAGGCGTCAGGGTCCAAGGATCGAACCCACGACATTCTGTATACCGGGCGAGGTAGTTAACATCTCCTGGCCACCGTGATGATGATGGTGAGAGAGAGACACGCAGACTCCAAAATATACAGCAGGCGTCAGGGTCCAAGGATCGAACCCACGACCTCCTGTATACCAGGCGAGGTAGTTAACATCTCCTGGCCACCGTGCCGAATGAACATGGGCGTTGCTTGCTGTCGGCCGAAGGATTGCGTCACATTGTTAAACTAAAACCATTATTTTATTTTAGCGGTATAGTAAAGGCCCTAACACGCGGGCTGCTACGTGGCGCTTTTGTTCAGCCCCGACCTGGCCATCGCAAATGATATCAGGCTCGAACAAAGTGACGGCTATCATCATCATCGTGTGGACATTTATAGCAGCAGCAGCAGCAGCAGCCAAAGACTCTTTAAACGCGCGACGTTGATTCTGAATGTGGGGGGGATAAAAATCGGGGGACGCGAAGGGAAATCCGCGCGGCCACGGGGACAGGGGGAGAGACGCAAAAACTCCGAATATCCACGAAGTGTAAATGTCGTGGGTTTAAACTAGTCGGCGAGTTTGCATGTCTTCTTTACGTGTCAAACCTTTACTGATTGGCCGTGGCGGGTTTAACGACACTTTTACATTCACGCGATGTAACCCCCAAAAAAAAGTAAATTTTTTTTTTAAACACGCTTTAATGAAATGTACCGTGCGAGCAATGGAAGAACTTCCACCACGACTCCAGGAAGTGGCCTCGAAAAACTTGCCACCGACGTAAGGGGGGGCCGTGGCCAATCACAGCCAACGTCAGTTGAGCGTGAACAATTAAGAGCCAAAAGCCGATACGTAAGATGTAAAAAATAATGTTTTAAAATGTATGTTTTTATTTTTTATGATAGAATATAGTATTGTCATCAGTATGACATCAGTATACCAAGTTTGTAGTCGATATCACATTGGGAAGTGGTTTAAAATTGAGTCGCAAGATTTAAGGATACAACAGACAGAGCGAGTTAAATGAAAGTGTGTAAAAAGATTGTTTCAAAATATATATTTTTTTATGATAGAATATAGTATTGTCATCAGTATGACATAAGCATTCCAAGTTTTCAGTCGATATCACATTGGGAAGTGGGTTGCAATTGAGTTACAAGATTTGAGGATACAACAAGAACGACAACAACAGACAGTGAGTTAATAAAAAGCGTGTAAGAACCTATTTTATGGATAATATTGGTCGTGAAAGCCTCCTTATTGGGGTGTTAAACTATCGCAGGCGTTGTCATTGTCTGACGATCGAAACCACGACTTGCTGTATACCAGGCGAGGTAGTTAACATCTCATAGCCACCTTGATGATGAGAGAGAGACACGGAGACTCCAAATATACAGCAGGCGTCGTCAGGGTCGGGATCGAACCCACGACTTCCTGTATACCAGGCGAGGTAGTTAACATATCATAGCCACCGTGATGATGGTGAGAGGGAGAGATGCAGACTCCAAATATACAGCAGGCGTCGTCAGGGTCGGGATCGAACCCACGACTTCCTGTATACCAGGCAAGGTAGTTAACATCTCATAGCCACCGTGATGATGGTGAGAGGGAGAGATGCAAACTCCAAATATACAGCAGGCGTCGTCAGGATCGGGATCGAAGCCACGACTTCCTGTATACCAGGCGAGGTAGTTAACATCTCATAGCCACCGTGATGATGGTGAGAGGGAGAGACACTCCAAATATACAGCAGGCGTCATCAGGGTCGGGATCGAACCCACGACTTCCTGTATACCAGGCGAGGTAGTCAACATCTCCTAGCCACAGCGGTGCCCATTGTGTGTGCAAGGTGGTAACCCGGTCCTCTATTATACGGGGAGAAAATAAAAAAAGTCGTTTTGTAGGCGAATGTCCAGACTTGAACGGTGTGGAGCCCTCGGACCTGGTTGGGTTTTTACTTTTGGGTCAAACCGTGGCCGCGTGGGACATGAAGAACCAGTGGTATCTACATCTGCAGAACGTGAAGAACCAGTGGCATCTACATCTGCAGAGCGTGAAGAACCAGTGGCATCTACATCTGTAGAACGTGAAGTACCATTGACATCTACATCTGCAGAACGTGAAGAACCAGTGGCATCTATATCTGCAGAACATGAAGAACCAGTGGCATCTACATCTACAGAACGTGAAGAACCAGTGGCATCTACATCTGCAGAACGTGAAGAACCAGTGGTATCTACAGAACGTGAAGAACCAGTGGTATCTACATCTGCAGAACGTGAAGAACCAGTGGCATCTACATCTGTAGACCATGAATAACCAGTGGCATCTACATCTACAGAACGTGAAGAACCAGTGGTATCTACATCTGCAGAACGTGAAGAACCAGTGGCATCTACATCTACAGAACGTGAAGAACCAGTGGCATCTACATCTGCAGAACGTGAAGAACCAGTGGCATCTACATCTACAGAACGTGAATAACCAGTGGCATTTACAGAACATGAAGAACCAGTGGCATCTACATCTACAGAACGTGAAGAACCAGTGGCATCTACATCTGCAGAACGTGAAGAACCAGTGGTATCTACAGAACGTGAAGAACCAGTGGTATCTACATCTGCAGAACGTGAAGAACCAGTGGCATCTACATCTGTAGACCATGAATAACCAGTGGCATCTACATCTACAGAACGTGAAGAACCAGTGGTATCTACATCTGCAGAACGTGAAGAACCAGTGGCATCTACATCTACAGAACGTGAAGAACCAGTGGCATCTACATCTGCAGAACGTGAAGAACCAGTGGCATCTACATCTACAGAACGTGAAGAACCAGTGGCATCTACAGAACATGAAGAACCAGTGGCATCTACATCTACAGAACATGAAGAACCAGTGGCATCTACATCTGCAGAACGTGAAGAACCAGTGGCATCTACATCTGCAGAACGTGAAGAACCAGTGACATCTACATCTGTAGACCATGAATAACCAGTGGCATCTACATCTACAGAACGTGAAGAACCAGTGGCATCTACATCGGCAGAATGTGAAGAACCAGTGGCATCTACATCTACAGAACGTGAAGAACCAGTGGCATCTACATCTACAGAACGTGAAGAACCAGTGGCATCTACATCTGCAGAACGTGAAGAACCAGTGACATCTACATCTGTAGAACGTGAAGAACCAGTGGCATCTACATCTGCAGAACGTGAAGAACCAGTGGCATCTACATCTGTAGAACCATGAATAACCAGTGGCATCTACATCTACAGAACGTGAAGAACCAGTGGCATCTACATCTACAGAACGTGGAGAACCAGTGGCATCTACATCTGCAGAACGTGAAGAACCAGTGGCATCTACATCTGTAGAACCGTGAAGAACCAGTGGCATCTACATCTTCAGAACGTGAAGAACTAGTGGCATCTACATGTGCAGAACGTGAAGAACCAGTGGCATCTACATCTGCAGAACGTGAAGAACCAGTGGCATCTACATCTGCAGAACGTGAACAACCAGTGGCATCTACATCTGCAGAACGTGAAGAACCAGTGGCATCTACATCTGCAGAACGTGAAGAACCAGTGGCATCTACATCTGTAGAACCATGAATAACCAGTGGCATCTACATCTGCAGAACGTGAAGAACCAGTGGCATCTACATCTGCAGAACGTGAAGAACCAGTGGCATCTACATCTACAGAACGTGAAGAACCAGTGGCATCTACATCTGCAGAAGGTGAAGAACCAGTGGTATCTACATCTGCAGAACGTGAAGAACCAGTGGCATCTACATCTGTAGAACCATGAATAACCAGTGGCATCTACATCTGCAGAACGTGAAGAACCAATAGTGTAGTGTGTATAGTAGTGTAGTTTGTACCACACACATTCTCTCGCACACACTCTCTCTCACACACACACACACTCGCACACACTCTCTCTCACACACACACTCTCTCCCACACACAAAGACAAAGATCCCCCGTATAGCCTGTGACAGACTGTAGGGGCAAGTGCTGTTAGCGATCACCTATGAAGGCCGGCACAACACACGAGGGGGTGGGTGGCCAGCACTATGCCCGGTCGCCTTTGCCTCCCCAGTGGCGATGTTTACACATCGCACCAGGTACTCATTTGAGGCTGAGTCGACCTAGGGGAGGCCCAGGACCGGTTCAATGCCGGAGGTCACGGGGCAGACCCAGGTGCCAGGGGTCAACTGACTGAGGCGACTGGCTGATGCACCACCTGTGCCCTCTACTGTGCCAACTTGCTGTGCTTTAGCCACCTGGCGCTCCGCTCGTTGTTGTGAGCATCGCTCCTTCGCCCTCCGTTGTTGTTGGAGGGCGACTGCCTCCAACTGCCCAGTAGCGTCCTTAACGAGCCTCCTCCACAGAGGCCGATCTTGCCACCGCTGGTACCAGTCATCGGCAAGTCCACTCAGCTCCACGTCCTCCTGTACCACATCACTCCATCTCGTCTCTAGCCCGTGCCACGCCTGTTTAGCCCCCTCTATCCGGCCAAACAAAAGCTGTTTAGGCATGCGGTGACTGGGCATGCGGGCTACATGTCCCAGCCAACGCAGCCTTGCTTGCCGGAGGAGCTCACCGATGGAATTTTGCCCAGATCTTTCAAAGATTTGTGAGCTCACACAATCCAGCCTGGTTAAACCCAGGATGGATCGTAGGCAGGCCAGCCTAAATATTTCCAATCGGCGAAGATGCTCCATTTGGGGGGGGGTCCACGTTTCGCAAGTGTAGAGAAGGGAGGGGATGACTGTGGCCGAGAAGACATGAAGCTTCGTGCGGAGCGACAGACCAGGTAGCTTCCACACAGCGTTACGCAACTGATGAAAAGATAATACCGCTCGATTGATTCTGAGTGAGACCTCTGCTGTCAAACCGGAGCCGGTCATGAGCACACTGCCCAGGTATGGGAAACTCTCCACTCTCTCCACAACTGCCCCATCACCGATTGGGAGTTGTGGGGGTGGAGTGCCCGATGGTCCAAAATACCCAGGCAGGTGCTTAGTTTTGGTGGGGCTGATGGTAAGGCCCCACCTCTTAGTGGCACGCTCCAGTTTCAGCAGCAGCGCCTCCAACCGATGATCTGGCAATTACCAGATCATCGGTATACATAACGTGGTTGACCAATAGGAAGCCATCCCTTGACCGTACCCGGGCATCGATCAGCCTCCCATTGTATCTGTACCAGATGGAAATTGCTCTGGTACAGCCATCAAAGGCTTCATGTAGTACGTGGTCGAAAAATATGTTAAATAATGTTGGAGCCAGAGGACATCCCTGTCACACCCCAAGTTGAACAGGGAATGGCTCCGACTCCCGGCCACGTAGCTTTACCCCAGCCCGCTCACCATCGTGAAGGTCCTTAATGATCGTGAGCAGAGGGTCAGGGACTCCGAAAGCACGAAGAACAACCCAGAGCCCAGGCCTACTGATGGTATCATAGGTCTTGACCAGGTCAATAAAGCAGAGATGTAGGTCTTGTTGGAATTCCCTACACCTCTGCTGTAGCAAACGGACAGAGAATATGGCATCTGTGCAGGACCGCCCTTTTCTGAAACCACATTGGGGCTCCGCAAGCCTCTCCTCAGCGTTCCTGGCAAGGCAATGTTGAGTAATCCTTGCCAGGACATTTTCCGGCACGCTGAGGAGTGAGATGCCTCTGTAGTTGTTAGTCTGTGCGGTCCCCCTTCTTAAAGAGGGGGACCACCAGGGCATCCTTCCAATCTTGCGGAACCCATCCAGTTGTCCACACTGTTGTTATGATGTCATGTAGGGCAGTCTGCACAAACGCCACCCTCCCTCAGCATTTCGCTTGAGTGATCATTTCTGCCCGGTGCCTTTCCTGGTCTCAGACTCTGGATCGCCTTTAGTACTTCCTCAACAGATGGCACCTCAGTCAGCCACTCACAACCTCAGCAGAGTCATCCCCACTTTGTCCCACGATGTTTAACCTGTCGAGGGATTTCCCCTCCCCCAGGAGCACACAGAAATGCTCAGCAAATTTGCAAACCTGTTCCTGGGGGTCGGAGATTGGATCACCGTTTTTTTCCCTCATGATGGTAATAGGTGTAGCGCTGCAGGTTACTTTTTTGATGAAGTTAAATAGGGATTTATGATCGTGGGCCATTGAGGCAGACTCCACCTCCTCAGCAACCCGCGACCACCACCCATCCTTGCAGCGCCTCACGGCTCTCCGAACCTCTGAGCCAAGGCTGCAGTAAGCCTCATTCTCTGACGTGGGATACTGTAGATGATTAGAGTGGGCCTGTCGCTTTTTCTCAGCCAGCTTGAACACCTCTATAAGCCAGGGTCTCTGGGGAGGTCTGGACCACGTACCCAAAGCAGCCATTCCAGCTGCCTGAGTCACAGTCCTAAACCTCACCCATTTACCCTCGACATTTGTGGTGGGCGATGCCAACCCCAGCCGCAGGCGATGATGAAATTCTAGCTTGCAACTTTCATCAGCTAGCTGAGACCACCACCGGAGTGGAATAATGGCAGGCGCATCTTACAGATGACTAGTCGATGGTGAGAGGGCAGATCAGCTCCACGGTAGGTCCTGGTGTCAAGGACATGGGCACGCATCCGCTGGTCCGTCACTACGTAGTCCAGCAGATGTTCTTGCTTGGACCCGGCATGCATCCATGATATTGTGTGGATGCGTCGATGCCGGAACAGCGTGTTGGTAATTACAAGCCCATGGGCTGCACAAAAATCTAGCAGCCTCGTACCGTTGTTATTGAGCTGATCTGGCCCATGCCCTCCAATAACTCCAGACCATGTGCCAGCATCATGACCAACTCGGGCATTGAAGTCACCCAACAAGATGACTCCCACACACACACACTCTTTTCCACACACACACACACACTCCCTCGCACACAACAACAACAACCGCCATTCGCCACTAAGTGGCGGTGACGTCACCACGACGCTTGTGCCAGGCCATGTGCACCTTGAGGCCACGTGAAGTGTCGAACGCCCGCTGGCAGGATGTTACGGGGCAGACCCAGGTGCCACGGGTCGACTGACCGAGATGACAGATGACTGGCTGATGCACCACCTCTCGCGCACACACACACACACACTCTGGCACACACACACACTCACTCGCACACACACACTCTGGCACACACACACACACTCTGGCACACACACACTCTGGCACACACACACACTCTGGCACACACACACACTCTCGCACGCACACACTCGCACGCACACACTCGCACGCACACACTCGCGCACACACTCACGCACACTCTCTCACACACTCTCACACTCTCACACACACACACTCTCTCGCACACACACACACTCTCGCACACACACACACTCGCACACACACTCCCACACACTCCCACACACTCTCACACACACACACTCTCACACACACTCGTGCACACACACACTCACACACACTCTATCGCACACACACACACTCGCACACACACTCGCACACACGCACACTTTCTCACACACGCACACTTTCTCACACACACTCTCTCACACACACACACTCTCACACACACACACTCTCACACACACTCTTACACACACACTCTCTCTCGCAAGTATGGCGAGGTATGGTGGGTTGTAGGGCTGAACGATTTGGGGAAAATATCTATTAGCGATTTTTCTGACAGATGTTGCGATTGTGATTTGATTTGCTATCATAGTTTGAAAAGTCAGTTCAATATTCACTGTTATAGATTTAAAACACGTGATGGAGCATTACCACGTGATAACATCACAATGTGAACTGCTCTCTATATATTCTAATGCAAGGATGCGAACTTAAGATATATTAATTGCTTCCAACATGCATTTATTAAAATGTTGGAATTGAAATGGAACAAATTTTTATTTAAAGCTTTCGTGACTGCAGGGATTCATATTCTTGGTTCTTTCGGTAAAGTCACCACCACGTAGAAGGGAAACAATAAAATAATACACCTGATGATGATTGCTTTTGTTGCAGTCGAAACGTCGTGAGAATTTTATTGTTTAATATTTTTATTATTTTATTGTTTCCCTTCTAACGTGGTGGTGACTTTACCGAAAGAAACAGGGATATGAAATGGAACAATCAAACATAGAACAATTTACATAATGAGACCTCCTTTGCCAGTAGCAAGATATAGTAATAGGTTCGTACCCTTTTACCTGGCACCAAAACTGACACCTTTATACAAGGGGGGATCATGTTTGCAATAACCACAGCGCAAGCGGTCAAAATGCAAACAGAAAGAGTCAACTCTGATAATGATATTGGCACTGTGTCTTAGAGCCCTTTAGTCTCCACTGGTGCTGGACCAGATGACGCCACAAGGCGTACAAACTCAAAAAACAGCGCACGATCAGAGTATTGAGAGCTCGGGGTGAGCATTTACACTGTGAGACCTCCTTTGTCAGTAGCAAGATATATAAAATGTACAATGTTCACAACTGCGTAGGGTTTTGTGAAATGAAGTCGGTCGTGGGTTAAGTGCCCGTGTTTGATTTGTGTTACAAAATAGAGGAGGGGGGGTGGGTTTGCGGGGGGGGGGGGGGTGTTGGAGCGCGTGGAAATCTAAATGTTGTCTCGTTAAACCTGCCAC
>NW_027422591.1:531012-578512 GCF_048934315.1 Petromyzon marinus
CCACACACACACCCACACACACCCACACACACCCACAACAACAACCGCCATTCGCCACTAAGTGGCGGTGACGTCACCACGACGCTTGTGCCAGGCCATGTGCACCCTGAGGCCACACACACACACCCACACACACCCACCGCACATGGAATCAATCTGTCTCGCACACTCAGGGACTCTTCGTACTGTCGGTCCCTTTCTTATTACATCTTGGTGTAAGGCGTAGACGACTTGCCTGAGAGGGTCGGGCTAGAGAAGAGATGGAGTGACGTGGTACAGGAGGACGTGGAGCTGAGTGAACTTGCCGATGACCGGTACCAGCGGTGTCAAGATCGGCCTCTGTGGAGGAGGAGGCTCGTGAAGGACGCTGCTACTGGGCAGTTGTTGGAGACAGTCGCCCTCCAACAACAACGAAGGGCGGAGGAGCGACGCTCACAACAACGAGCGGAGCGCCGGGTGGCTAAAGCACTACGGGTTGGCACAGTAGGGGGCACAGGTGGTGCATCAGCCAGTCATCTCAGACATCTCAATCAGTCGACCCGTGGCACCTGGGTCTGCCCCCTGACCTCCTGCCAGCGGGCGTTCGACACTTCACGTAGGCTCAACGTGCACCTAGCCTGGCACAAGAGCCGTGGTGACGTCACCGCCACTAAGTGGTGAATGGCGGTTGTTGTTGTGTGTGCGAGTGTCTGTGCGTGAGTGCATGTGTGTGAGTGTGTCTGTGTGAGTGTGTCTGTGTGAGTGTGTCTGTGTGCGTGAGTGTGTGTGAGTGTGTCTGTGTGCGTGAGTGTGTGAGTGTCTGTGTGCGTGAGTGTGTGAGTGTCTGTGTGCGTGAGTGTGTGAGTGTCTGTGTGCGTGAGTGTGTGAGTGTCTGTGTGCGTGAGTGTGTGAGTGTCTGTGTGCGTGAGTGTGTGAGTGTCTGTGCGTGAGTGTGTGAGTGTCTGTGCGTGAGTGTGTCTGTGCGTGAGTGTGTCTGTGAGTGTCTGTGCGAGTGTGTCTGTGCGTGAGTGTGTGTGAGTGTGAGTGTATGTGTGAGTGTGTCTGTGCGTGAGTGTGAGTGTGTCTGTGCGTGAGTGTGAGTGTATGTGTGAGTGTTTGTGTGCGTGTTGTCGTCTGCACACGGGGGGGGGGGAGGGGTGCGAGCGGTCACGCGTCAGTTAGCCCTCCCCTAGGTCGACTCGGCCTCAAATGAGTACCTGGTGTAGTGGCGGTGCAGTAAACATCGCCACTGGGGGAGACAAAGGCGGCCAGGCGTGGTGCTGGCGACCCACCCCCTCGTGTGCCACGGTGCCGGTAGCCTTCATAGGTGCTGCTACTCGCTACTAACAGCACTTGCCCCAGCAGTCTGTAGAGGCTACACGGGGGACCTTTGTCTGTGTCTACCTTCATAGGTGCTGCTACTCGCTACTAACAGCACTTGCCCCAGCAGTCTGTAGAGGCTACACGGGGGACCTTTGTGTCTACCTTCATAGCTGCTGCTACTCGCTACTCGCTACTAACAGCACTTGCCCCAGCAGTCTGTTGAGGCTACGCGGAGGATCTTTGTCTGTGTCTACAGTGAGGGAAAAAAGTATTTGATCCCCTGCTGATTTTGTACGTTTGCCCACTGACAAAGAAATGATCAGTCTATAATTTTAATGGTAGGTTTATTTGAACAGTGAGAGGCAGAATAACAACAAAAAAATCCAGAAAAACGCATGTCAAAAATGTTATAAATGGATTTGCATTTTAATGAGGGAAATCAATATTTGACCCCTCTGCAAAACATGACTTAGTACTTGGTGGCAAAACCCTTGTTGGCAATCAGAGGTCAGACGTTTCTTGTAGCTGGCCACCAGGTTTGCACACATCTCAGGAGGGATTTTGTCCCACTCCTCTTTGCAGATCTTCTCCAAGTCATTAAGGTTTCGAGGCTGACGTTTGGCAACTCGAACCTTCAGCTCCCTCCACAGATTTTTTTATGGGATTAAGGTCTGGAGACTGGCTAGTCCACTCCAGGACCTTAATGTGCTTCTTCTTGAGCCACACGGCCTTGGCCGTGTGGTTTGGGTCATTGTCATGCTGGAATACCCATCCACACCCATTTTCAATGCCCTGGCTGAGGGAAGGAGGTTCTCACGCAAGATTTGACGGTACATGGCCCCGTCCATCGTCCCTTTGATGCGGTGAAGTTGTCCTGTCCCCTTAGCAGAAAAACACCCCCAAAGCATAATGTTTCCACCTCCATGTTTGATGGTGGAGATGGTGTTCTTGGGGTCATAGGCAGCATTCCTCCTCCAAACACGGCGAGTTGAGTTGATGCCAAAGAGCTCCATTTTGGTCTCATCTGACCACAACACTTTCACCCAGTTCTCCTCTGAATCATTCAGATGTTCATTGGCAAACTTCAGACGAGCATGTATATGTGGTTTCTTGAGCAGGGGGGACCTTGCGGGCGCTGCAGGATTTCAGTCCTTCACGGCGTAGTGTGTTACCAATTGTTTTCTTGGTGACTATGGTCCCAGCTGCCTTGAGATCATTGACAAGATCCTCCCGTGTAGTTCTGGGCTGATTCCTCACCGTTCTCATGATCATTGCAACTCCACGAGGTGAGATCTTGCATGGAGCCCCAGGCCGAGGGAGATTGACTGTTCTTTTGTGTTTCTTCCATTTGCGAATAATCGCACCAACTGTTGTCACCTTCTCACCAAGCTGCTTGGCAATGGCCTTGCAGCCCATTCCAGCCTTGTGTAGGTCTACAATCTTGTCCCTGACAATCCTTGGAGAGCTCTTTGGTCTTGGCCATGGTGGAGAGTTTGCAATCTGATTGATTGATTGCTTCTGTGGACAGGTGTCTTTTATACAGGTGTAGAAGTAGGAGTTAGTGATGTCACGTCACGCTCGCACTCTGGCACGATGACGTCACGGACGGTGACGTCATGGACAGGGGGCGGGACGGTGACGTCATGTCCCCCTGGGGGATTTAAGCTGGAACCCGTCACGGGTTCAGGGTCGTCGGGAGAGTCCGGGAACTTGAAGGGTGGAAGTCGGGACCCCAAGGTAGGGGGAAATTGGCACCAGGCTAGAGTAGCCTGTGGGTGTGCTAGGGACCTCCCCAGTACCCTATCCCTGGGGGAGCGATGTGACCCAGGGTAGGGGGAAATTAGCACCAGGCTAGGGTAGCCTGTGGGTGTGCTAGGGACCTCCCCAGTACCCTACCCCCTGAGGGAGCGATGGGACCCTGGGGTAGAGGGAAATTGGCACCAGGCTAGGGTAGCCTGTGGGTGTGCTAGGGACCTCCCCAGTAACCCTACCCCTGGGGGAGCGATGTGACCCAGCCTAGGGGGTAATGAGCACCAGGCTAGGGTAGCCTGTGAGTGTGCTAGGGACCTCCCCAGTACCCTACCCCTGGGGGAGCGATGGGACACAGGGGTAGGGGGAAATTGGCACCAGGCTGGAGTAGTCTGTGGGTATGCTAGGGACCTCCCCCAGTACCCTACCCCTGGGGGAGCGATGGGACCCCAGGGTAGAGGGAAATTGGCACCAGGCTAGGGTAGCCTGCTGGTGTGCTAGGGACCTCCCCCAGTACCCTTCCCCCGGGGGTGTGGAGTGTAGGCAGTGAGGGGGCAGTACACAGAGTCGTGTGCGGAGAGGTCTTTAGTAAAACAACTGGCGTAAGCCCCTAAATAAAACGTGCCGTGAGCCCCTAAACGACGATCTGCCTCGGCTCATTACCTGTATAAAAGACACCTAGGAGCCAGAAATCGTTCTGATCGAGAGGGGGTCAAATAATTATTTCCCTCATTGAAATGCAAATCAATTTATAACATTTTTGACATGCGTTTTTCTGGATTTTGTTGTTGTTGTTATTCTGTCTCTCACTGTTCAAATAAACCTACCATTAAAATTATAGACTGATCATTTCTTTGTCAGTGGGCAAACGTATAAAATCAGCAGGGGATCAAATACTTTTTTCCTCCTCACTGTACCTTCATAGGTGCTGCTACTCGCTACCAACAGCACTTGCCCCAGCAGTCTGTAGAGGCTACACGGGGGATCTTTGTCTGTGTCTACCTTCATAGCTGCTGCTGCTACTCGCTACTAACAGCACTTGCCCCAGCAGTCTGTTGAGGCGACATGGGGGATCTTTGCCTATCTACCTTCATAGGCGCTGCTACTCGCTACTAACAGCACTTGCCCCAGCACTCTACTGAGGCTACACGGGGGATCTTTGTCTGTGTCTACCTTCAGAGGCGCTGCTGCTACTCGCTACTAACAGCACTTGCCCCGGCAGTCTGTAGAGGCTACACGGGGGATCTTTGTCTGTGTCTACCTTCATAGGTGCTGCTACTCGCTACTAACAGCACTTGCCCCAGCAGTCTGTTGAGGCTACACGGGGGATCTTTGTCTGTGTCTACCTTCATAGGCGCTGCTGCTACCCGCTACTAACAGCACTTGCCCCAGCAGTCTGTAGAGGCTACACGGGGGATCTTTGTCTACCTTCATAGCTGCTGCTGCTGCTACTCGCTACCAACAGCACTTGCCCCAGCAGTCTGTTGAGGCTACACGGGGGATCTTTGTCTGTGTCTACCTTCATAGGCGCTGCTACTCGCTACTAACAGTACTTGCCCCAGCAGTCTGTTAAGAGGCTACACGGGATGGGAGGGGTATTTGTAGTGTGGGCAGTAGGTGTGTGCTAGCAAGTATTTATGAGTTGGCAGTATTTGTGCCTTCAGGTACCAAAGTCTGTGGCTTGCCTGTGTGTGTGTCACTGCATCTTCATTGTGCGTGTTACGGCATTTGTGCCCGTGTGTGGATAATGGGTGGAGGCGTGGCACTGTCCACCACCCCACACCCCTCGTGTGCCACAGCGCTGGACTTCAATAGTTGCTGCTCGCTACTAACAGCACTTGCCCCTACACCGTATTAAGGCTACACGGGGAACCTTTGTCTGTGTCTTCCTTCATAGCTGCTGCTACTCGCTACTAACAGCACTTGCCCCAGCAGCCTGTTGAGGCTTCACGGGGGATCTTTGTCTGTGTCTACCTTCATAGGTGCTGCTACTCGCTACTAACAGCACTTGCCCCTACAGTTTGTTAAGAGGCTACACGGGGGATCTTTGTCTGTGTCTATCTTCATAGCTGCTGCTACTCGCTACTAACAGCACTTGCCCCTACAGTCTGTTAGAGGCTACACGGGGGATCTTTGTCTGTGTCTACCTTCATAGCTGCTGCTGCTACTCGCTACCAACAGCACTTGCCCCAGCAGTCTGTAGAGGCTACACGGGGAATCTTTGTCTGTGTCTACCTTCATAGCTGCTGCTACTCGCTACTAACAGCACTTGCCCCTACAGTCTGTTGAGGCTTCACGGGAGATCTTTGTCTGTGTCTACCTTCATAGCTGCTGCTGCTACTCGCTACGAACAGCACTTGCCCCAGCAGTCTGTAGAGGCTACACGGGGGATCTTTCTCTTTGTAGTAGTGGGGAGCGGCGGTGCAGTGGTTAGCGCTAGGCTGCTCTATGAACCCGGCGACACGGGTTCGATTCCCGCTCACGGCCAACCGGTCCTGGGCCTCCCCTAGGTTGACTCAGCCTCAAATGATTACCTGGTGTAGTAAACATCGCCACTGGGGAGACAAAGGCGGCCGGGCGTGGTTCGTGCCCCACCACCCTGTCATGCGTAGTGCCGTTCTTAATAGTGTTGCTGGTAGTATGTACATGTGTACGTTGAACTTCGTTCACACAATACGTGGCCAACCGTGCTATGGGACTCTGTGTGAGTCTGTGGGTCTCTGTGTGAGTCTGTGGGTCTCTGTGTGAGTCTATGGGTCTCTGTGTGAGTCTATGGGTCTCTGTGTGAGTCTACGGGTCTCTGTGTGAGTCTGTGGGTCTCTATATGGGTCTATGCGTCTGTGGGTCTTTGTGTGGGTCTGTGAGTTTGTGGGTCTCTGTGTGAGTCTGTGGGTCAGCGTGTGAGTCTGTGGGTCAGCGTGTGAGTCTGTGTGTCTCTGTGTGAGTCTATGGGTCTCTGTGTGAGTCTATGGGTCTCTGTGTGAGTCTATGGGTCTCTGTGTGAGTCTGTGGGTCTCTGTGTGAGTCTATGGGTCTGCGTGTGAGTCTGAGTCTACGTGTGAGTCTGTGGGTCTCTGTGTGAGTCTGTTGATCTCTGTGTCAGTCAGTGGGTCTCTGTGTGAGTCTGTGGGTCTCTGTGTGAGTCTGTGGGTCTCTGTGTGAGTCTGTGGGTCTCTGTGTGAGTCTGTGGGTCTCTGTGTGGTGAGTTTATGGGTCTCTGTGTGGTGAGTCTATGACTATCTGTGTGATGAGTCTGTGGGTCTCTGTGTGGTGAATCTGTGGGTCTCTGTGTGATGAGTCTGTGGGTCTCTGTGTGAGTCTGTGGGTCTCTGTGTGAGTCTGTGGGTCTCTGTGTGAGTTTGTGGGTCTCTGTGTGAGTCTATGGGTCTCTGCATGAGTCTGTGGGTCTCTGTGTGAGTCTGTGGGTCTCTGTGTGAGTCTATGGGTCTACGTGTGAGTCTGTGGGGTCTCTGTGCGAGTCTGTGTGTGCCTCTGTGAGTCTGTGGGTCTTTATGTGAGTCTATGTTTCTCTGTGTGAGTCTGTGGGTCTCTGTGTGAGTCTGTGGGTCTCTGTGTGAGTCTGTGGGTCTCTGTGGGGTCTCTGTGCGAGTCTGTGTGTGCCTCTGTGAGTCTGTGGGTCTCTATGTGAGTCTGTGGGTCTCTGTGTGAGTCTATGGGTCTGTGTGAGTCTGTGGGTCTCTGTGTGATTCTATGTTTCTCTGTGTGAGTCTGTGGGTCTCTGTGTGAGTCTATGGGTCTCCGTGTGAGTCTGTGGGTCTCTGTGTGAGTCTGTGGGTCTCTGTGTGAGTCTGTGGGTCTCTGTGTGAGTCTGTGGGTCTCTATGTGAGTCTGTGGGTCTCTATGTGAGTCTGTGGGTCTCTGTGTGAGTCTGTGGGTCTCTGTGTGAGTCTATGGGTCTGTGTGAGTCTGTGGGTCTGTGTGAGTCTGTGGGTCTGTGTGAGTCTGTGGGGTCTCTGTGCGAGTCTGTGTGTGCCTCTGTGAGTCTGTGGGTCTTTATGTGAGTCTATGTTTCTCTGTGTGAGTCTGTGGGTCTCTGTGTGAGTCTGTGGGTCTCTGTGTGAGTCTGTGGGTCTCTGTGTGAGTCTGTGGGTCTCTGTGTGAGTCTGTGGGTCTTTGTGTGAGTCTGTGGGGTCTCTGCGAGTCTGTGTGTGCCTCTATGAGTCTGTGGGTCTCTATGTGAGTCTATGTTTCTCTGTGTGAGTCTGTGGGTCTCTGTGTGAGTCTATGGGTCTCTGTGTGAGTCTGTGGGTCTCTGTGTGAGTCTATGGGTCTCTGTGTGAGTCTGTGGGTCTATGTGTGAGTCTGTGGGTCTATGTGTGAGTCTGTGGGTCTCTGTGTGAGTCTGTGGGTCTCTGTGTGAGTCTATGGGTCTCTATGTGAGTCTGTGGGTCTCTGTGTGAGTCTATGGGTCTCTGCGTGAGTCTGTGGGTCTCTGTGTGAGTCTATGGGTCTACGTGTGAGTCTGTGGGGTCTCTGTGCGAGTCTGTGTGTGCCTCTGAGTCTGTGGGTCTCTATGTGAGTCTATGTTTCTCTGTGTGAGTCTGTGGGTCTCTGTGTGAGTCTATGGGTCTCTGTGTGAGTCTGTGGATCTCTGTGTGAGTCTATGGGTCTTTGTGTGAGTCTATGGGTCTTTGTGTGACTCTGTGGGGTCTCTGTGCGAGTCTGTGTGTGCCTCTGTGAGTCTGTGGGTCTCTATGTGAGTCTATGTTTCTCTGTGTGAGTCTGTGGGTCTCTGTGTGAGTCTATGTTTCTCTGTGTGAGTCTGTGGGTCTCTATGTGAGTCTATGTTTCTCTGTGTGAGTCTGTGGGTCTCTGTGTGAGTCTGTGGGTCTCTGTGTGAGTCTATGTTTCTCTGTGTGAGTCTGTGGGTCTCTATGTGAGTCTATGTTTCTCTGTGTGAGTCTGTGGGTCTCTGTGTGATTCTGTGGGTCTCTGTGTGAGTCTGTGGGTCTCTGTGTGAGTCTGTGGGTCTCTGTGTGAGTCTGTGGGTCTCTGTGTGAGTCTGTGGGTCTACGTGTGAGTCTGTGGGTCTCTGCGTGAGTCTGTGGGTCTCTGTGTGAGTCTGTGTTTCTCTGTGTGAGTCTGTGGGTCTCTGTGTGAGTCTATGTTTCTCTGTGTGAGTCTGTGGGTCTACGTGTGAGTCTGTGGGTCTCTATGTGAGTCTGTGGGTCTCTATGTGAGTCTATGTTTCTCTATGTGAGTCTATGTTTCTCTGTGTGTGTCTGTGGGTCTCTGTGTGAGTCTATGGGTCTCTGTGTGAGTCTATGGGTCTCTGTGTGAGTCTGTGGGTCTCTGTGTGAGTCTATGGGTCTCTGCGTGAGTCTGTGGGTCTCTGTGTGAGTCTATGGGTCTCTGTGTGAGTCTGTGGGTCTCTGTGTGAGTCTATGTTTCTCTGTGTGAGTCTGTGGGTCTCTGCGAGTGGGTGAAGTCTGCCGGCGCCTCACGGTGGGCGGCTTTTGTCTTTGTGTGCTCACAGGACCCGGCTGGGATCTTCGAGCTGGTGGAAGTGGTCGGCAATGGAACCTACGGACAAGTGTACAAGGTGCCGTAGCGCCACGCCACACCTCGTTACACCACACCACACCACGCTGTACCACACCACACCACGTTACACCACACCACGCTGTACCACGCCACGTACCACACCACGTTGTACCACACCACGCACCACGCTGTACCACACCACACCACGTTACACCACACCACACCATGTTGTATTACGTACGTACCACACCACGTTACACCACACCACGCTGTACCACACCACACCACGTTACACCACACCACGCTGTACCACACCACACCACGTTACACCACACCACGCTGTACCACACCACACCACGTTACACCACATCACACCATGTACCACACCACACCACACCACGCTGTACCACACCACACCACGTTACACCACATCACACCATGTTGTACCACACCACACCACGCTGTACCACACCACGCTGTACCACACCACGCTGTACCACACCACACCACGCTATACCACACCACGCTATACCACACCACGCTATACCACACCACGCTGTACCACACCACACCACGCTGTACCACACCACGCTGTACCACGAGTCTTTTTGCGGGTCTATGGGACTCTGTGTGAGTCTATGGGTCTCTATGTGAGCCTATTGGATTATCTGTGAGTCTCCCTTGTATCTGAGTCTCCCCGTGTTTCAGTCTCAGCATGAGTCTATGTGTCTCTCTCTGTGAGTCTATGGGTCTCTCTGTGAGTCTTTGGGTTACTCTGTGTGAGTCTATGGGTCTCTCTGTGAGTCTATGGGTCTCTCTGTGAGTCTATGGGGCTCTCAGTGTGAGTCTATGGGACTCTCTGTGAGTCTATGGGACTCTCAGTGTGAGTCTATTGGTCTCTCTGTGAGTCTATGGGTCTCTCTGTGAGTCTATGGGTCTCTCTGTGAGTCTATGGGGCTCTCAGTGTGAGTCTATGGGACTCTCTGTGAGTCTATGGGTCTCTCTGTGAGTCTATGGGTCTCTCTGTGGGTCTATGGGTCTCTCTGTGAGTCTATGGGTCTCTCTGTGAGTCTATGGGTCTCTCTGTGAGTCTATGGGTCTCTCTGTGAGTCTATGGGTCTCGCTGTGAGTCTATGGGTCTCTCTGTGAGTCTATGGGTCTCTCTGTGAGTCTATGGGTTCCGCTGTGAGTCTATGGGTCTCTATGTGAGTCTATGGGTCTCTCTGTGAGTCTATGGGACACTCAGTGTGAGTCTATGGGTCTCTCTGCGAGTCTATGGGTCTTTCTGTGAGTCTATGGGTCTCTCTGTGAGTCTATGGGCTCTCTGTGAGTCTATGGGCTCTCTGTGAGTATATGGGCTCTCTGTGAGTCTATGGGTCTCTCTGAGTCTATGGCACTCTCTGTGAGTCTATGGGTCTCGCTGTGAGTCTATGGGTCTCTCTGTGAGTCTATGGGGCTCTCTGTGAGTCTATGGGCCTCTCTGTGAGTCTATGGGTCTCTCCATGAGTCTATGGGTCTCTCTGTGAGTCTATGGGTCTCTCAGTGTGAGTCTATGGGTCTCTCTGTGAGTCTATGGGTCTCTCTGTGAGTCTATGGGTCTCTCTGTGAGTCTATGGGGCTCTCAGTGTGAGTCTATGGGTCTCTCTGTGAGTCTATGGGTCTCTCTGTGAGTCTATGGGTCTCTCTGTGAGTCTATGGGACTCTCTGTGAGTCTATGGGACTATCTCTGTGAGTCTATGGGACTATCTCTGTGAGTCTATGGGACTATCTCTGTGAGTCTATGGGACTATCTCTGTGAGTCTATGGGTCTCGCTGTGAGCCTATGGGTCTCTCTGTGAGTCTATGGGTCTCTCTGTGAGTCTATGGGCCTCTCTGTGAGTCTATGGGACTCTCTGTGTGAGTCTATGGGTCTCTATGTGAGTCTATGGGTCTCTCTGTGAGTCTATGGGTCTCTCTGTGAGTCTATGGGGCTCGCTGTGAGTCTATGGGTCTCTCTGTGAGTCTATGGGTCTCTCTGTGAGTCTATGGGTTTCTCTGTGAGTCTATGGGACTCTCTGTGTGAGTTTGTGGGTCTCTGCGTGAGTCTGTGCGTCTGTGTGAGTCTGTGGGTCTCTGTGTGAGTCTGTGCGTCTCTGTGTGTGAGTCTATGGGTCTCTATGTGTCTCTCTGTGTGAGTCTATGGGTCTCTATGTGAGTCTATGGGCCTCTCTGTGAGTCTATGGGTCTCTCTGTAAGTCTATGGGTCTCTCTGTGAGTCTACGCGAGTCTTTTAAATGTGTGTACGCCTGTGGGTGTCTTACGTGTTTCTAAGTGAGCCCCAATGGGTTCTGAGTCTCAATGTGTGTGCGTGCCTGCGAGGCTCCGTATACAAGCCTCTGGTCCTTCTACGTGCATGCCAGGCATCTGCCAATCGTCCTTGTCGGTCGACCCACGACAGCTGGGTCTGTCCCCCATGACCTGCTGGCCAGCAAGCCTTCCACAACTTCACGTGGACCTCGAGGCGCGCACCTAGCCTGGCACGCGCGCCGTGACGACCGTCGGTTGATGTTGCCGCCGTGCGCGTGTTTACCGGGTCGCCCCCTGTCGACACGCTAGGCCCCGCGTGGTCTCGCGAGGCATGCTGTGAGCAGCAACTGCAGCAGCAACAGCAGCAGCAACAGCAGCAATAGCAGCAACAGCAGCAGCAGTAGCAGCAGTAGCAGCAACAGCAGCAGCAGCAATAGCAGCAGCAGCAACAGCAGCAACAGCAGCAGCAGCAGTAGCAGCAGCAGCAGCAACAGCAGCAACAGCAGCAGCAGTAGTAGTAGTAGCAGCAGCAGTAGCAGCAGTAGTAGTAGCAGCAGCAGTAGTAGTAGCAGCAGTAGTAGTAGTAGCAGCAGTAGTAGTAGTAGCAGCAGTAGTAGTAGTAGCAGCAGTAGTAGAAGTAGCAGCAGCAGTAGAAGTAGCAGCAGCAGTAGAAGTAGCAGTAGAAGTAGCAGCAGCAGTAGCAGCAGTAGTTGCAGCAGCAGTAGTTGCAGCAGCAGTAGTAGCAGTAGCAGCAGCAGTAGAAGTAGCAGCAGTAGTAGCAGCAGTAGTAGTAGTAGCAGTAGTTGCAGCAGCAGTAGTAGCAGTAGTAGCAGCAGTAGTAGTAGTAGCAGTAGTAGCAGCAGTAGTAGCAGTAGTAGTAGCAGTAGCAGCAGCAGTAGTAGTAGTAGCAGTAGTTGCAGCAGCAGTAGTAGTAGCACCCACACGTCGTGGTGATGGTAGTCGTCGTCGTCGTCGTCACGATCGTCGACGACGACGTCGTCATGGTGATTGTCGTCATGGTGATTGTCGTCGTCGTTGCCATTGTCGTGGCAGTCATCGTCGTCGTCATGATCCACTGCTGGATGTCGCGCGCCGCACGTGGAGTGTACCACGTGGCGTCGACACGCAGGGCCACGGCGCCCTAAGTGGGCGGTGGCGCTTACGGCACCAGCTTCCATACAGTCAGCACGGCTCGCGACGGAGGGTTCAGTCTGTGGGTCGCTCTGTGTGAGTCTGTGGGTCTTTCTGTGGGTCTCTCTGTGTGTGTGAGTCTGTGGGTCTTTCTGTGGGTCTCTCTGTGTGTGTGAGTCTGTGGGTCTTTCTGTGGGTCTCTCTGTGTGTGTGAGTCTGTGGGTCTTTCTGTGGGTCTCTCTGTGTGTGTGAGTCTGTGGGTCTCTCTGTGAGTGTGTGTCTGTGGGTCTGTGTGTGTCTGTGGGTCTGTGTGTGTCTGTGGGTCTCTGTGTGAGTCTGTGGGTCTCTGTGTGAGTCTGTGGGTCTCTGTGTGAGTCTGTGGGTCTGTGTGAGTCTGTGGGTCTTTCTGTGGGTCTCTCTGTGTGTGTGAGTCTGTGGGTCTTTCTGTGGGTCTCTCTGTGTGAGTCTGTGGGTCTTTCTGTGGGTCTCTCTGTGTGTGTGAGTCTGTGGGTCTCTGTGTGTGTGTGTCTGTGGGTCTGTGTGTGTCTGTGGGTCTCTGTGTGAGTCTCTGTGTGTGTGTGAGTCTGTGGGTCTCTCTGTGAGTCTATGGGTCTCTGTGAGTCTATGGGTCTCTGTGTGAGTCTATGGGTCTCTGTGAGTCTGTGGGTCTCTCTGTGAGTCTATGGGTCTCTGTGAGTCTATGGGTCTCTGTGTGAGTCTGTGGGTCTCTGTGTGAGTCTGTGGGTCTCTGTGTGAGTCTGTGGGTCTCTGTGTGAGTCTGCGTGGGCGGTGGCGCTTACGGCGCCAGCTTCCATACGGTCAGCACGGCTCGCGACAGAGGGTTCAGTCTGTGGGTCTCTGTGTGTGTGTGTGAGTCTGTGGGTCTCTCTGTGGGTCTCTCTGTGGGTCTCTGTGTGAGTCTGTGGGTCTCTGTGTGAGTCTGTGGGTCTCTGTGTGAGTCTGTGGGTCTCTGTGTGAGTCTGTGGGTCTCTGTGTGAGTCTGTGGGTCTCTGTGTGAGTCTGTGGGTCTGTGTGAGTCTGTGGGTCTCTCTGTGGGTCTCTCTGTGTGTGTGAGTCTGTGGGTCTCTCTGTGAGTGTGTGTCTGTGGGTCTGTGTGAGTCTGTGGGTCTGTGTGAGTCTGTGGGTCTCTGTGTGAGTCTGTGGGTCTCTGTGTGAGTCTGTGGGTCTGTGTGAGTCTGTGGGTCTCTGTGTGTGTCTGTGGGTCTGTGTGAGTCTGTGTGAGTCTGTGGGTCTCTGTGTGAGTCTGTGGGTCTCTGTGTGAGTCTGTGGGTGTCTGTGTGAGTCTGTGGGTCTCTGTGTGAGTCTGTGGGTGTCTGTGTGAGTCTGTGGGTCTCTGTGTGTGTCTGTGGGTCTGTGTGAGTCTGTGGGACTCTGTGTGAGTCTGTGGGTCTGTGTGAGTCTGTGGGTGTCTCTGTGTGAGTCTGTGCGTCTCTGTGTGAGTCTGTGGGTCTCTGTGTGAGTCTGTGGGTCTCTGTGTGAGTCTGTGGGTCTCTGTGTGAGTCTGTGGGTCTGTGTGAGTCTGTGGGTGTCTGTGTGAGTCTGTGGGTCTCTGTGTGAGTCTGTGGGTCTCTGTGTGTGTCTGTGTGGGTCTGTGTGAGTCTGTGGGTCTGTGTGAGTCTGTGGGTCTCTCTGTGGGTCTCTGTGTGAGTCTCTGTGTGAGTCTGTGGGTCTCTGTGTGAGTCTCTGTGTGAGTCTGTGGGTCTCTCTGTGAGTCTCTCTGTGTGAGTCTGTGGGTCTCTATGTGAGTCTCTCTGTGTGTGTGAGTCTGTGGGTCTCTGTGTGAGTCTGTGGGTCTCTGTGTGAGTCTGCGGGTCTCTGTGTGTGAGTCTGTGCGTCTCCGCGCGAGTCTGTGGGCCTCTCTTTGTGTCGTTATTTTCCTGCCCCGCGCGTCACTCCTTTACCGAGAGAGAAACCCCGCGAAGAGCAGCGAATTCCTGCCTCTCGCGAAAGCCTAAAAGTCGCGTCGTCTCGTCGTGCACGGGTTTAGTCCGAGTCAGCCTAGGGGAGGCCCTGTTCCCCGGGCGTGGCAGCTGTGCGTGCGCTCTCTCTTGAGCTGCTGCGTGCCTGCCTGTGCTTGCCGCGCGTTGTCCCACGTCGCGTGCGAGTGGTGGCGCGGGTTTGTTAGCGCCGCCGCGAGTCCGGCGTAGGCCCGAGTTCCATTCCCGCCCCTGGATTCTCGCGGTGAAGTCGCGTCGATGGAAAGAGTGAAAAATAATCGGGCTCGAGTTGTCCGAACCAGGTGCACCGGGAGTCTCACCACACAGAGACCCATAGACCCATCGCACAGAGACCCATAGAGACCCACAGACTTACCACATAGAGACCCACAGACTCACCACACAGAGACCCACAGACTTACCACATAGAGACCCACAGACTCACCACACAGAGACCCACAGACTCACCACACAGAGACCCACAGACTCATCACACAGCCACAGACTCACCACACAGAGACCCACAGAGACCCACAGACTCACCACACAGAGACCCACAGACTCATCACACAGCCACAGACTCACCACACAGAGACCCACAGAGACCCATAGACTCATCACACAGAGACCCACAGATTCACCACAAAGAGAGCCACAGACTCACCACACAGAGACCCACAGAGACTCATAGACTCATCACACGAGACCCACAGACTCACCACACAGAGACCCACAGACTCACCACACAGAGACCCACAGACTCACCACACAGAGATCCACAGACTCATCACACAGAGACCCACAGACTCATCACACAGATAGCCATAGACTCACCACACAGAGACCCACAGAGACCCATAGACTCATCACACAGAGACCCACAGACTCACCACACAGAGAGCCACAGACTCACCACACAGAGACCCACAGAGACCCATAGACTCATCACACGAGACCCACAGACTCACCACACAGAGACCCACAGACTCACCACACAGAGACCCACAGACTCACCACACAGAGACCCACAGACTCACCACTAAGTGACCCACAGACTCACCACACAGAGACCCACAGACTCACCACACAGAGACCCAAAGATCCATCACAGAGACCCATAGACTCACCACACAGAGACCCACAGACTCACCACACAGAGACCCATAGACTCATCACACAGAGACCCACAGACTCATCACACAGAGACCCACAGAATCACCACACAGAGACCCACAGACTCACCACAAAGAGACCCACATACTCATCATACAGAGACCCATAGACTCATCACACAGAAACCCACAGACTCACCACACAGAGACCCACATACTCATCATACAGAGACCCACAGACTCATCACGCAGAGACCCACAGACTCACCACACAGAGACCCACAGACTCACCACACAGAGATCCACAGACTCATCACACAGAGACCCACAGACTCATCACACAGATAGCCATAGAATCACCACACAGAGACCCACAGAGACCCATAGACTCATCACACAGAGACCCACAGACTCACCACACAGAGAGCCACAGACTCACCACACAGAGACCCACAGAGACCCATAGACTCATCACACGAGACCCACAGACTCACCACACAGAGACCCACAGACTCACCACACAGAGACCCACAGACTCACCACTAAGTGACCCACAGACTCACCACTAAGTGACCCACAGACTCACCACACAGAGACCCACAGACTCACCACACAGAGACCCAAAGATCCATCACAGAGACCCATAGACTCACCACACAGAGACCCACAGACTCACCACACAGAGACCCATAGACTCATCACACAGAGACCCACAGACTCATCACACAGAGACCCACAGAATCACCACACAGAGACCCACAGACTCACCACACAGAGACCCACATACTCATCATACAGAGACCCATAGACTCATCACACAGAGACCCACAGACTCACCACACAGAGACCCACAGACTCGTCACACAGAGACCCACAGACTCGTCACACAGAGACCCACAGACTCATCACACAGAGACCCACAGACTCATCACACAGAGACCCACAGACTCATCACACAGAGACCCACAGACTCATCACACAGAGACCCACAGACTCACCACACAGAGACCCACAGACTCATCACACAGAGACCCACAGACTCATCACACACAGACCCACAGACTCACCACACAGAGACCCAAAGACTCACCACACAGAGACCCACAGTCTCACCACACAGAGACCCACAGACTCGTCACACAGAGACCCACAGACTCACCACACAGAGACCCACAGACTCACCACACAGAGACCCACAGACTCACCACACAGAGACCCATAGACTCACCGCACAGAAACCCACAGAGACCCACAGACTCATCACACAGAGACCCACAGACTCACCACACAGAGAGCCATAAACTCACCACACAGAGACCCACAGTCTCACCACACAGAGACCCATAGACTCACCACACAGAGACCCACAGACTCATCACACAGAGACGCATAGACTCACCACACAAGAGACTCACCACACAGAGACCCATAGACCCACCACACAGAGACCCACAGACTCACGACACAGAGACCCACAGACTCACCACACAGAGACCCATAGACTCCCCACACATAGACCCATAGACTCACTCACACAGAGACCCATAGACTCACTCACACAGACCCGCAGACTCACCACACAGAGACCCGCAGACTCACCACACAGAGACCCACAGACTCACCACACAGAGACCCGCAGACTCACCACACAGAAACCCATAGACTCATCACACAGAGACCCATAGACTCACTACACAGAGATCCACAGACTCACCACACAGAGATCCACTGACTCACCACACAGAGACCCATAGACTCACCACACAGAGACCCACTGACTCACCACACAGAGACCCACAGACTCACCACACAGAGACCCACAGACTCACCACACAGAGACTCACCACACAGAGATCCACTGACTCACCACACAGAGACCCACTGACTCACCACACAGAGACCCACAGACTCACCACACAGAGACCCACAGACTCACCACACAGAGACCCATAGACTCACCACACAGAGACCCACAGACTCACCACACAGAGACCCATAGACTCATCACACAGAGACCCACAGACTCGCCACACAGAGACGCATAGACTCACCACACAGAGACCCACAGACTCACCACACGGAGACCCACAGACTCATCACACGGAGACCCACAGTCTCACCACACGGAGACCCACAGAATCACCACACGGAGACCCACAGACTCACCACACGGAGACCCACAGACTCACCACACGGAGACGCACAGACTCGCCACACGGAGACCCACAGACTCACCACACGGAGACCCACAGACTCACCACACAGAGACCCACAGACTCACCACACGGAGACGCACAGACTCGCCACACGGAGACCCACAGACTCACCACACGGAGACCCACAGACTCACCACACAGAGACCCACAGACTCACCACACAGAGACCCATAGACTCACCACACAGAGACCCACAGACTCACCACACAGAGACCCACAGACTCACCACACAGAGACCGATAGACTCACCACACAGAGACCCATAGACTCACCACACAGAGACCCACAGACTCACCACACAGAGACCCACAGACTCACCACACAGAGACCCACAGACTCACCACACAGAGACCCACAGACTCACCACACAGAGACCCACAGACTCACCACACAGAGACCCACAGACTCACCACATAGAGACCGACAGACTCACCACACAGAGACCCACATACTCATCACACAGAGACCCACAGACTCATCACACAGAGACCCACAGACTTACCACACAGAGACCCACAGACTCACCACACAGAGACCCACAGACTCACCACACAGAGACCCACAGACTCATCACACAGAGACCCACAGACTCATCACACACAGACCCACAGACTCACCACACAGAGACCCAAAGACTCACCACACAGAGACCCACAGTCTCACCACAGAGAGACCCACAGACTCACCACACAGAGACCCATAGACTCACCACACAGAAACCCACAGAGACCCACAGACTCATCACACAGAGACCCACAGACTCACCACACAGAGAGCCATAAACTCACCACACAGAGACCCACATTCTCACCACACAGAGACCCATAGACTCACCACACAGAGACCCATAGACTCACCACACAAGAGACCCACATACCCACCACACAGAGACCCACAGACTCACCACACAAAGACCCAACGACTCACCACACAGAGACCCATAGACTCACTCACACAGAGACCCATAGACTCACTCACACAGAGATCCATAGACTCACCACACAGAGACCCATAGACTCACTCACACAGAGACCCACAGACCCACCACACAGAGACCCACAGACTCATCACACAGAGACTCACCACACAGAGACCCATAGACCCACCACACAGAGACCCACAGACTCACGACACAGAGACCCACAGACTCACCACACAGAGACCCATAGACTCCCCACACAAAGACCCATAGACTCACTCACACAGAGACCCACAGACTCACCACACAGAGACCCGCAGACTCACCACACAGAGACCCACAGACTCACCACACAGAGACCCGCAGACTCACCACACAGAGACCCATAGACTCATCACACAGAGACCCATAGACTCACTACACAGAGATCCACAGACTCACCACACAGAGATCCACTGACTCACCACACAGAGACCCATAGACTCATCACACAGAGACCCACAGACTCACCACACAGAGACTCACCACACAGAGATCCACTGACTCACCACACAGAGACCCACTGACTCACCACACAGAGACCCACAGACTCACCACACAGAGACCCATAGACTCACCACACAGAGACCCACAGACTCATGACACAGACCCACAGACTCACCACACAGAGACCCACAGACTCACCACACGAAGACCTACATACTCACCACACAGAGACCCATAGACTCATCACACAGAGACCCACAGACTCGCCACACAGAGACGCATAGACTCACCACACAGAGACCCACAGACTCACCACACGGAGACCCACAGACTCATCACACGGAGACCCACAGACTCGCCACACGGAGACCCACAGACTCGCCACACGGAGACCCACAGACTCGCCACACGGAGACCCACAGACTCACCACACAGAGACCCATAGACTCACCACACAGAGACCCACAGACTCACCACACAGAGACCCACAGACTCACCACACAGAGACCGATAGACTCACCACACAGAGACCCATAGACTCACCACACAGAGACCCACAGACTCACCACACAGAGACCCACAGACTCACCACACAGAGACCCACAGACTCACCACACAGAGACCCACAGACTCACCACACAGAGACCCACAGACTCACCACACAGAGACCCACAGACTCACCACACAGAGACCCACAGACTCACCACATAGAGACCGACAGACTCACCACACAGAGACCCACATACTCATCACACAGAGACCCACAGACTCACCACACAGAGACCCATAGACTCACCACACAGAGACCCATAGACTCACCACACAGAGACCCACAGACTCACACAGAGACCCATAGACTCACCACACAGAGACCCACAGAGACCCACAGTCTCATCACACAGAGACCCACAGACTCACTCACACAGAGACCCACAGACTCACCACACAGAGACCCATAGACTCAGCACACAGAGACCCATAGACTCCCTCACACAGAGACCCATAGACTCTCACACAGAGACCTATAGACTCCCACACAGAGACCCACAAACTCACCACACAGAGACCCACAGTCTCACCACACAGAGACCCACAGACTCACCACACAGAGACCCACAGTCTCACCACACAGAGACCCACAGACTCACCACACAGAGACCCATAGACTCACTACACAGAGACCCAGACTCATCACACAGACCCACAGACTCACCACACAGAGACCCACAGACTCATCACACAGAGACCCACAGACTCGCCACACAGAGACCCATAGACTCACCACACAGAGACCCACAGACTCACCACACAGAGACCCACAGACTCATCACACGGAGACCCACAGTCTCACCACACAGAGACCCACAGAATCACCACACGGAGACCCACAGACTCACCACACGGAGACCCACAGACTCACCACACGGAGACCCACAGACTCGCCACACGGAGACCCACAGACTCACCACACAGAAACCCATAGACTCACCACACAGAGACCCATAGACTCACCACACAGAGACCCACAGACTCACCACACAGAGACCCACAGACTCACCACACAGAGACCCATAGACTCACCACACAGAGACCCATAGACTCACCACACAGAGACCCACAGACTCACCACACAGAGACCCATAGACTCACCACACAGAGACCCACAGACTCACCACACAGAGACCCACAGACTCACCACACAGAGACCCACAGACTCACCACACAGAGACCGACAGACTCACCACACAGAGACCCACATACGCATCACACAGAGACCCATAGACTCACCACACAGAGACCCACAGACTCACCACACAGAGACCCACAGACTCACCACACCGAGACCCACATACTCATTACACAGAGACCCACAGACTCACCACACAGAGACCCATAGACTCAACACACAGAGACCCACATACTCATCACACAGAGACCCACAGACTCATCACACAGAGACCCACAGACTCACCACACAGAGTCCCATAAACCCACCACACAGATACCCACAGACTCACCACACAGAGACCCATAGACTCACCACACAGAGACCCACAGACTCACACAGAGACCCACAGACTCACCACACAAAGACCCACAGACTCATCACACAGAGACTCACCACACAGAGACCCATAGACCCACCACACAGAGACCCACAGACTCATCACACAGAGACCCATAGACTCATCACACAGAGACCCATAGACTCACCACACAGAGACCCATAGACTCCCTCACACAGAGACCCATAGACTCACTCACACAGAGACCTATAGACTCCCACACAGCGACCCGCAGACTCACCACACAGAGACCCACAGACTCATCACACAGAGACTCATCACACAGAGACCCATAGACTCACCACACAGAGTCCCACAAACTCGCCACACAGAGACCCACAGACTCACCACACAGAGACCCCATAGACTCATCACACAAAGACCCACAGACTCATCACACAGACCCACAGACTCACCACACAGAGACCCACAGACTCACCACACAGAGACCCACGACTCACCACACAGAGACCCACAGACTCACCACACAGTTACCCACAGACTCACCACACAGAGACCCACAGACTCACCACACAGAGACCCACAGACTCATCACACAGAGACCCACAGACTCACCACACAGAGACCCACAGACTCACACAGAGACCCACAGACTCACCACACAGAGACCCATAGACTCACCACACAGAGACCCACAGACTCACCACACAGAGACCCACAGACTCACCACACAGAGACCCACAGACTCACCACACAGAGACCCACAGACTCACCACACAGAGACCCACAGACTCACCACACAGAGACCCACAGACTCACCACACAGAGACCCACAGACTCACCACACAGAGACCCACAGACTCACCACACAGAGACCCACAGACTCACCACACAGAGACCCACATACACACCACACAGAGACCCACAGACTCACCACACAGAGACCCACAGACTCATCACACAGAGACCCACAGACTCACCACACAGAGACCCACAGACTCACCACACAGACCCACAGACTCATCACACAGAGACCCACAGACTCACCACACAGAGACCCACAGACTCACCACACAGACCCACAGACTCATCACACAGAGACCCACAGACTCATCACACAGAGACCCACAGACCCACCACACAGAGACCCACAGACTCAACACACAGAGACCCATAGACTCACCACACACAGAGACCCATAGACTCACCACACAGAGACCCATACACTCACCACACACAGAGACCCATACACTCACCACACAGAGACCCACAGACTCACCACACACAGAGACCCATCGACTCACCACACAGAGACCCATAGACTCACCACAGAGACCCACAGACTCACCACACACAGAGACCCACAGACTCACCACAGAGAGACCCACAGACTCACCACACGGAGACCCACAGACCCACCACACAGAGACCCATAGACTCACCACACAGAGACCCACAGACTCACCACACAGAGACCCACAGACTCATCACACAGAGGCCCACAGACTCACCACACAGAGACCCACAGACTCACCACACAGAGACCCACAGACTCACCACACAGAGACCCATAGAGTCACCACACAGAGACCCACAGATTCACCACCACACAGACCCACAGACTCACCACCACACAGAGACCCACAGACTCACCACACACAGAGACCCACAGACTCACCACACAGAGACCCACAGACTCACCACACAGAGACCCACAGACTCACCACACAGAGACCCATAGACTCACCACACAGAGACCCATAGACTCACCACACAGAGACCCATAGACTCACCACACACACAGACCCACAGACTCACCACACAGAGACCCACAGACTCACCACACAGAGACCCACAGACTCACCACACAGACACCCACAGACTCACTAAACAGCGACCCATAGACTCACACACAGAGACCCATAGACTCACACAGAGACCCATAGACTCACACAGACCCATAGACTCACCACACAGAGACCCATAGACTCAGCACACAGAGACCCACAGACTCACCACACAGAGACCCACAGACTCACCACACAGAGACCCACAGACTCACCACACACAGAGACCCACAGACTCACCACACAGAGACCCACAGACCCACCACACAGAGACCCACAGACTCACCACACAGAGACCCATAGACTCACCACACAGAGACCCATAGACTCACCACACAGAGACCCACAGACTCACCACACAGAGACCCACAGACCCATCACACAGAGACCCACAGACTCACCACACAGAGACCCACAGACTCACCACACAGACCCACAGACTCACCACACAGAGACCCATAGACTCACCACACACAGAGACCCACAGACTCACCACACACAGAGACCCACAGACTCACCACACAGAGACCCACAGACTCACCACACAGAGACCCATAGACTCACCACACAGAGACCCACAGACTCACCACACAGAGACCCACAGACTCACCACACACAGAGACCCACAGACTCACCACACAGAGACCCACAGACTCACCACACAGAGACCCACTGACTCACCACACAAACCCACAGACTCACCACACAGAGACCCACAGACTCACCACCACACAGAGACCCACAGACTCACCACACAGACCCATAGACTCACCACACACAGAGACCCACAGACTCACCACACACAGAGACCCACAGACTCACCACACAGAGACCCACAGACTCACCACACAGAGACCCACAGACTCACCACACAGACCCACAGACTCACCACACAGAGACCCACAGACTCACCACACAGAGACCCACAGACTCACCACACAGAGACCCACAGACTCACCACACAGACCCACAGACTCACCACACAGAGACCCACAGACTCACCACCACACAGAGACCCACAGACTCACCACACAGAGACCCATAGACTCACCACACACAGAGACCCACAGACTCACCACACAGAGACTCACCACACACAGAGACCCACAGACTCACCACACAGAGACCCACAGACTCACCACACAGAGACCCATAGACTCACCACACAGAGACCCACAGACTCACCACACAGAGACCCACAGACTCACCACACACAGAGACCCACAGACTCACCACCACACAGAGACCCACAGACTCACCACACAGAGACCCATAGACCCACCACACAGAGACCCACAGACTCACACACACACAGACCCAAAGACTCACCACATAGAGACCCACAGACTCACAACACAGAGACCCACAGACCCACCACACAGAGACCCACAGACTCACCACACAGAGACCCACAGACTCACCACACAGAGACCCACAGACTCACCACACACAGAGACCCACAGACTCACCACACAGAGACCCAAAGACTCACCACACAGAGACCCACAGACTCACCACACAGAGACCCACAGACTCACCACACAGAGACCCATAGACTCACACACAGAGACCCACAGACTCACAACACAGAGACCCACAGACTCATCACACAGAGACCCATACACTCACCACACAGAGACCCACAGACTCACCACACAGACACCCACAGACTCACTACACAGCGACCCATAGACTCACACACAGAGACCCACAGACTCACCACACACAGACCCACAGACTCACCACACAGAGACCCACAGACTCACCACACACAGACCCATAGACTCACCACACAGAGACCCACAGACTCACCACACAGAGACCCACAGACTCACCACACACAGAGACCCACAGACTCACAACACAGAGACCCACAGACTCATCACACAGAGACCCATACACTCACCACACAGAGACCCACAGACTCACCACACAGACACCCACAGACTCACTACACAGCGACCCATAGACTCACACACAGAGACCCACAGACTCACCACACACAGACCCATAGACTCACCACACAGAGACCCACAGACCCACCACACAGAGACCCACAGACTCACCACACAGAGACCCACAGACTCACTACACAGAGACCCACAGACTCACCACACACAGAGACCCATAGACTCCGCAGAGTTGACCCCACCCCCCCCCAGCTGCTGGTACCGTGACCTCTGACCCTCCGGCGGGGGCGTTCGTGGTGGTGGTGCGATATTTGGTGGCTGGTGACGTCTCGTTTCCATGGCGACTCCCCCCCCTCCCTCTAGCCCCGCCCACCTCGCCCCTTGCCCCTCCCCCTTTCCCTCGATGAATGAATGGAGGAGGCGGTGAGAGGGATGGGGGGTGAGGAGGTGGAGGAGGGGGAGGGGGTGAGAAGGGGTGAGGGGGTGGAGGCGGGGGTGGAGCAGGAGGGGAGAGAGGGGGGGGCAGGAGAGAGGGGGGGGGTGGAGCAGGAGGAGAGAGGGGGGGGGAGCAGCAGGAGAGAGAGAGAGGGGGGGTGGAGCAGGAGGAGAGAGGGGGGGGGTGGAGCAGGAGGAGAGAGAGGGGGGGGGAGCAGGAGGAGAGAGGGGGGGGGTGGAGCAGGAGGAGAGAGGGGGGGTGGAGCAGGAGGAGAAAGGGGGGGGGGGTGGAGCAGGAGGAGAGAGGGGGGGTGGAGCAGGAGGAGAGAGGGGGGTGGAGCAGGAGGAGAGAGGGGCGGGGTGGAGCAGGAGGAGAGAGGGGGGGTGGAGCAGGAAGAGAGAGGGGGGGGGTGGAGCAGGAGGAGAGAGGGGGGGGGGTGGAGCAGGAGGAGAGAGGGGCGGGGTGGAGCAGGAGGAGAGAGGGGGGGTGGAGCAGGAGGAGAGAGGGGGGTGGAGCAGGAGGAGAGAGGGGGGGGGGTGGAGCAGGAGGAGAGAGGGGGGGTGGAGCAGGAGGAGAGAGGGGCGGGGTGGAGCAGGAGGAGAGAGGGGGGGTGGAGCAGGAGGAGAGAGGGGCGGGGTGGAGCAGGAGGAGAGAGGGGGGGGGGGAGCAGGAGGAGAGAGGGGGGGGGTGGAGCAGGAGGAGAGAGGGGGGGTGGAGCAGGAGGAGAAAGGGGGGGGGGGTGGAGCAGGAGGAGAGAGGGGGGGTGGAGCAGGAGGAGAGAGGGGGGTGGAGCAGGAGGAGAGAGGGGCGGGGTGGAGCAGGAGGAGAGAGGGGGGGTGGAGCAGGAAGAGAGAGGGGGGGGGTGGAGCAGGAGGAGAGAGGGGGGGTGGAGCAGGAGGAGAGAGGGGCGGGGTGGAGCAGGAGGAGAGAGGGGGGGTGGAGCAGGAGGAGAGAGGGGGGTGGAGCAGGAGGAGAGAGGGGGGGTGGAGCAGGAGGAGAGAGGGGCGGGGTGGAGCAGGAGGAGAGAGGGGGGGTGGAGCAGGAGGAGAGAGGGGGGGTGGAGCAGGAGGAGATAGGGGGGGGGGTGGAGCAGGAGGAGAGAGGGGGGGGTGGAGCAGGAGGAGAGAGGGGGGGGTGGAGCAGGAGGAGAGAGGGGCGGGGTGGAGCAGGAGGAGAGAGGGGGGGTGGAGCAGGAGGAGAGAGGGGGGGTGGAGCAGGAGGAGAGAGGGGCGGGGTGGAGCAGGAGGAGAGAGGGGGGGTGGAGCAGGAGGAGAGAGGGGGGGTGGAGCAGGAGGAGATAGGGGGGGGGGTGGAGCAGGAGGAGAGAGGGGGGGGTGGAGCAGGAGGAGAGAGGGGGGGGTGGAGCAGGAGGCGAGAGGGGGGGGGTGGAGCAGGAGGAGAGAGAGGGGGGGGGTGGAGCAGGAGGAGAAAGGGGGGGGGTGGAGCAGGAGGAGAGAGGGGGGGGGGTGGAGCAGGAGGAGAGAGGGGGGGGGGTGGAGCAGGAGGAGAGAGGGGGGGGGGTGGAGCAGGAGGAGAGAGAGGGGGGGTGGAGCAGGAGGAGAGAGAGGGGGGGGGGTGGAGCAGGAGGAGAGAGGGGGGGGGGTGGAGCAGGAGGAGAGAGGGGGGGGGTGGAGCAGGAGGAGAGAGGGGGGGGGGTGGAGCAGGAGGAGAGAGGGGGGGGGTGGAGCAGGAGGAGAGAGAGGGGGGGGGTGGAGCAGGAGGAGAGAGAGGGGGGGGGGTGGAGCAGGAGGAGAGAGGGGGGGGGTGGAGCAGGAGGAGAGAGAGGGGGGGGAGAGGGGTGGTGGTGGAGCAGGAGGAGGAGGAGAGAGATAGAGAGGAGTGGTGGTGGGTGGGGTAGAGATCAGAGCGTGCAGCTGAACTGGTTCAGCTGCACGCCTGTGAGATGAAGGAGAAGATAGCGGGCCCGGTGGTGAGTCTGTGAGACCCACAGACTCACCACACAGAGACCCAAAGACTCACCACACAGAGACCCACAGACTCACCACACAGAGACCCACAGACTCACCACACAGAGACCCATAGACTCACACACAGAGACCCACAGACTCACAACACAGAGACCCACAGACTCATCACACAGAGACCCATACACTCACCACACAGAGACCCACAGACTCACCACACAGACACCCACAGACTCACTACACAGCGACCCATAGACTCACACACAGAGACCCACAGACTCACCACACACAGACCCACAGACTCACCACACAGAGACCCACAGACTCACCACACACAGACCCATAGACTCACCACACAGAGACCCACAGACTCACCACACAGAGACCCACAGACTCACCACACACAGAGACCCACAGACTCACAACACAGAGACCCACAGACTCATCACACAGAGACCCATACACTCACCACACAGAGACCCACAGACTCACCACACAGACACCCACAGACTCACTACACAGCGACCCATAGACTCACACACAGAGACCCACAGACTCACCACACACAGACCCATAGACTCACCACACAGAGACCCACAGACCCACCACACAGAGACCCACAGACTCACCACACAGAGACCCACAGACTCACTACACAGAGACCCACAGACTCACCACACACAGAGACCCATAGACTCCGCAGAGTTGACCCCACCCCCCCCCAGCTGCTGGTACCGTGACCTCTGACCCTCCGGCGGGGGCGTTCGTGGTGGTGGTGCGATATTTGGTGGCTGGTGACGTCTCGTTTCCATGGCGACTCCCCCCCCTCCCTCTAGCCCCGCCCACCTCGCCCCTTGCCCCTCCCCCTTTCCCTCGATGAATGAATGGAGGAGGCGGTGAGAGGGATGGGGGGTGAGGAGGTGGAGGAGGGGGAGGGGGTGAGAAGGGGTGAGGGGGTGGAGGCGGGGGTGGAGCAGGAGGGGAGAGAGGGGGGGGCAGGAGAGAGGGGGGGGGTGGAGCAGGAGGAGAGAGGGGGGGGGAGCAGCAGGAGAGAGAGAGAGGGGGGGTGGAGCAGGAGGAGAGAGGGGGGGGGTGGAGCAGGAGGAGAGAGAGGGGGGGGGAGCAGGAGGAGAGAGGGGGGGGGTGGAGCAGGAGGAGAGAGGGGGGGTGGAGCAGGAGGAGAAAGGGGGGGGGGGTGGAGCAGGAGGAGAGAGGGGGGGTGGAGCAGGAGGAGAGAGGGGGGTGGAGCAGGAGGAGAGAGGGGCGGGGTGGAGCAGGAGGAGAGAGGGGGGGTGGAGCAGGAAGAGAGAGGGGGGGGGTGGAGCAGGAGGAGAGAGGGGGGGGGGTGGAGCAGGAGGAGAGAGGGGCGGGGTGGAGCAGGAGGAGAGAGGGGGGGTGGAGCAGGAGGAGAGAGGGGGGTGGAGCAGGAGGAGAGAGGGGGGGGGGTGGAGCAGGAGGAGAGAGGGGGGGTGGAGCAGGAGGAGAGAGGGGCGGGGTGGAGCAGGAGGAGAGAGGGGGGGTGGAGCAGGAGGAGAGAGGGGCGGGGTGGAGCAGGAGGAGAGAGGGGGGGGGGGGAGCAGGAGGAGAGAGGGGGGGGGTGGAGCAGGAGGAGAGAGGGGGGGTGGAGCAGGAGGAGAAAGGGGGGGGGGTGGAGCAGGAGGAGAGAGGGGGGGTGGAGCAGGAGGAGAGAGGGGGGTGGAGCAGGAGGAGAGAGGGGCGGGGTGGAGCAGGAGGAGAGAGGGGGGGTGGAGCAGGAAGAGAGAGGGGGGGGGTGGAGCAGGAGGAGAGAGGGGGGGTGGAGCAGGAGGAGAGAGGGGCGGGGTGGAGCAGGAGGAGAGAGGGGGGGTGGAGCAGGAGGAGAGAGGGGGGTGGAGCAGGAGGAGAGAGGGGGGGTGGAGCAGGAGGAGAGAGGGGCGGGGTGGAGCAGGAGGAGAGAGGGGGGGTGGAGCAGGAGGAGAGAGGGGGGGTGGAGCAGGAGGAGATAGGGGGGGGGGTGGAGCAGGAGGAGAGAGGGGGGGTGGAGCAGGAGGAGAGAGGGGGGGGTGGAGCAGGAGGAGAGAGGGGCGGGGTGGAGCAGGAGGAGAGAGGGGGGGTGGAGCAGGAGGAGAGAGGGGGGGTGGAGCAGGAGGAGAGAGGGGCGGGGTGGAGCAGGAGGAGAGAGGGGGGGTGGAGCAGGAGGAGAGAGGGGGGGTGGAGCAGGAGGAGATAGGGGGGGGGGTGGAGCAGGAGGAGAGAGGGGGGGGTGGAGCAGGAGGAGAGAGGGGGGGGTGGAGCAGGAGGCGAGAGGGGGGGGGGTGGAGCAGGAGGAGAGAGAGGGGGGGGGTGGAGCAGGAGGAGAAAGGGGGGGGGTGGAGCAGGAGGAGAGAGGGGGGGGGGTGGAGCAGGAGGAGAGAGGGGGGGGGGTGGAGCAGGAGGAGAGAGGGGGGGGGGTGGAGCAGGAGGAGAGAGAGGGGGGGTGGAGCAGGAGGAGAGAGAGGGGGGGGGTGGAGCAGGAGGAGAGAGGGGGGGGGGTGGAGCAGGAGGAGAGAGGGGGGGGGTGGAGCAGGAGGAGAGAGGGGGGGGGGTGGAGCAGGAGGAGAGAGGGGGGGGGTGGAGCAGGAGGAGAGAGAGGGGGGGGGTGGAGCAGGAGGAGAGAGAGGGGGGGGGGTGGAGCAGGAGGAGAGAGGGGGGGGGTGGAGCAGGAGGAGAGAGAGGGGGGGGAGAGGGGTGGTGGTGGAGCAGGAGGAGGAGGAGAGAGATAGAGAGGAGTGGTGGTGGGTGGGGTAGAGATCAGAGCGTGCAGCTGAACTGGTTCAGCTGCACGCCTGTGAGATGAAGGAGAAGATAGCGGGCCCGGCATTCCTGTCCCACGCGTACTTAGACACTCACACAGACAAAGGTCCCCCGTGTAGCCTCTACAGACTGCTGGGGCAAGTGCTGTTAGTAGCGAGTAGCAGCAGCTACCTATGAAGGTAGACACAGACAAAGGTCCCCCGTGTAGCCTCTACAGACTGTAGGGGCAAGTGCTGTTAGTAGCGAGTAGCAGCAGCTACCTATGAAGGTAGACACAGACAAAGATCCCCCGTGTAGCCTCTAACAGACTGCCGGGGCAAGTGCTGTTAGTGGCGAGTAGCAGCGCCACCTATGAAGGCTACCGGCACTGTGGCACACGAGGGGGTGGGTGGTTACCAGCACCACGCCCGGCCGCCTTTGTCTCCCCCAGTGGCGATGTTTACTACACCGCTTACACCAGGTACTCATTTGAGGCTGAGTCGACCTAGGGGAGGCCCAGGACCGGTACAGATAATCGTCACCGTTGAGCGAGAATCGAACCCTGGTCACCAGGTTTCAAAGGAAATGCCATCATATATAACACTATAATTACATTATTATTAAACACAATGCCATATATATAACACTATAATTACATTGTTATTAAACACAATGCCATATATATAAGACTATAATTACATTATCATTAAACAGTGCCATATATAACACAATAATTACATTATTATTATAAAACACAATGCCATATATAACACTATAATTACATTATTCTTAAACACAATGCCATCATATTTAACACTATAATTACATTATTATTAAACACACTGCCATATATAACACTATAATTATATTATTATTAAACACAATGCCATATATAACACTATAATTACATTATTATTAAACAGTGCCATATATAACACTATAATTACATTATTATTAAACACAATGCCATATATATATAACACTATAATTACATTATTATTAAACACAATGCCATATATAAAACACAATAATTACATTATTATTAAACACAGTGCCATATATAACACTATAATTACATTATTATTAAACACAATGCCATATATAACACTATAATTACATTATTATTAAACACAGTGCCATATATAACACTACATTATTATTAAACACAGTGCCATATATAACACTATCATTACATTATTATTAAACACAGTGCCATATATAACACTATAATTACATTATTATTAAACACAGTGCCATATATAACACTATAATTACATTATTATTAAACACAGTGCCATATATATAACACTATAATTACATTATTATTAAACAGTGCCATATATATAACACTATAATTACATTATTATTAAACACAATGCCATATATAACACTATAATTACATTATTAAACACAATGCCATATATATAACACTATAATTACATTATTATTAAACACAGTGCCAAATATATAACACTATAATTACATTATTATTAAACACAATGCCATATATATAACACTATAATTACATTATTATTAAACAGTGCCATATATATAACACTATAATTACATTATTATTATTATTAAACACAGTGCCATATATATAACACTATAATTACATTATTATTATTATTATTAAACACAATGCCATATATATAACACTGTGTGTGACTCCTGTGTGTGTGTCTGTGTCTGTCCGTCTGCTACAGCAGAGGTGTAGGGAATTCCAACAAGACCTACATCTCTGCTTTATTGACCTGGTCAAGGCCTATGATACCATCAGTAGGCCTGGGCTCTGGGTCGTTCTTCGTGCTTTTGGAGTACCTGACCCTCTGCTCACGATCATTAAGGACCTTCATGATGGTGAGCGGGCCCGGGTAAAACTACGTGGCCGGGAGTCAGAGCCATTCCCTGTACACCTTGGGGTGCGACAGGGATGTCCTCTGGCTCCCACATTATTTAACATCTATTTTGACCACGTAGTTCGTGAAGCCTTCAATAGCTGTACCGGGGGAATCTCCATATGGTACAGATATAATGGGAGGCTGATCGATGCCCGGGTGCGGTCAAGGGATGGCTCCCTATTGCTCAACCACGTTATGTATGCTGATGATTTGGTAATAGCTGCTCAGTCAGAGGAGGAGTTGGAGACGCTGCTGCTGAGACTGGAGCGTGCCACTAAGAGGTGGGGCCTTACCATCAGCCCCACCAAAACTAAGCACCTGCCTGGGTATTTTGTACCACCGGACACTCCACCCCCACAACTCCCAATCGGTGTGTGTGTGTATGTGTGTGTGTCTGTGTGTGTCTGTGTGTGTCTGTGTATGTGTGTGTGTCTGTGTGTCTGCTATGTGTCTGTGTGTGTCTGTGTCTGTGTGTGTGTCTGTGTGTGTGTGTCTGGCACAAGCGTCGTGGTGACGTCACCGCCACTTAGTGGCGAATGGCGGTTGTTGTTGTGTCTGTGTGTAGTGTGTGTCCGTGTGTGTGTGTCTGTGTGTGTGTGTGTCTGGTGTGTGTCTGTGTGTGTGTCTGGTGTGTGTCTGGTGTGTGTCTGGTATGTGTCTGTCTGTGTGTGTGTCTGTGTGTGTGTGTGTGTCTGGTGCGTGTCTGATGTGTGTGTCTGGTGTGTGTCTGTGTGTGTGTCTGGTGTGTGTCAGGTATGTGTCTGTGTGTGTGTGAGAGTTGCGGGGGCGGGGTCTCTCTCTACCGTGTACCTCCTTCAATGAGAGTGTCTTGTCAAGCCGGGTTCACGTCACCTGGCCTCCACCTGTGCGCCTTGTGGTTCCTTCGCGTTGAGCCTCGGGGCACATTGCATGGACTGGTTCCCCCAGCTTGTAAAGAGCCTTCGCGCACAAAGACAAAGATCCCCCGTGTAGCCTCAACAGACTGTAGGGGCAAGTGCTGCTAGCGAGCAGCACCTGTGAAGACCGGAACGGCACACGAGGGGGTGGTTGGCCAGCACCACGCCCGGCCGCTTTTGTCTCCCCAGTGGCGACGTTCGCTACACCACCGCTACACCACCGCTACACCACAGCTACACCACCGCTACACCGCCCCTACACCACCCCTACACCACCGCTACACCACCACTACACCACCGCTACACCACCGCTACACCACCGCTACACCACCGCTACACTACTCCTACACCACAGCTACACCACTCCTACACCACAGCTACACCACTCCTACACCACCGCTACACCACCCCTACACTACCGCTACACCACCGCTACACCACCGCTACACCACACCTACACCACCCCTACACCACCCTTACACCACCCCTACACCACCGCTAAACCACCGCTACACCACCACTACACCGCCGCTACACCACCACTACACCACCCCTACACCACTACACCACAGCTACACCCCTACACCACCACTACACCACCGCTACACCACTACACCACCCCTACACCCCTACACCACCCCTACACCACCGCTACACCACCGCTACACCACTACACCACCGCTACACCACCGCTACACCCACCCCTACACCACCCCTACACCACCGCTACACCACCGCTACACCACCGCTACACCACACCTACACCACCCCTACACCACCACTACACCACCCCTACACCACCCCTACACCCCTACACCACCCCTACACCACCACTACACCACCACTACACCACCCCTACACCACCCCTACACCACCCCTACACCACCACTACACCACCACTACACCACTACACCACAGCTACACCACCACTACACCACCGCTACACCACCGCTACACCACTACACCACAGCTACACCACCACTACACCACCGCTACACCACCGCTACACCACTACACCACAGCTACACCACCGCTACACCACCGCTACACCACGGCTACACCACCACTACACCACCGCTACACCACTACACCACAGCTACACCCCTACACCACCACTACACCACCGCTACACCACTACACCACCCCTACACCACCCCTACACCACCCCTACACCACCGCTACACCACAGCTACACCACTACACCACCCCTACACCACCGCTACACCACCGCTACACCACCCGTACACCACCCCTACACCACCACTACACCCCTACACCACCCCTACACCACCCCTACACCACCGCTACACCACCGCTACACCACCACTACACCACAGCTACACCGCTACACCACTACACCACAGCTACACCACTACACCACAGCTACACCGCTACACCACTACACCACAGCTACACCACTACACCACAGCTACACCGCTGCACCACCGCTACACCACCACTACACCACAGCTACACCACTACACCACCCCTACACCACCCCTACACCACCCCTACACCACCACTACACCACAGCTACACCGCTACACCACAGCTACACCACTACACCACAGCTACACCACCCCTACACCACCCCTACACCACCACTACACCACCGCTACACCACCGCTACACCATCGCTACACCACAGCTACACCACAGCTACACCCCTACACCACCGCTACACCACCACTACACCACCACTACACCACCACTACACCACAGCTACACCACCCCTACACCACCCCTACACCACCACTACACCACCGCTACACCACCGCTACACCACAGCTACCCCACTACACCACCCCTACACCCCTACACCGGGTTCTCGTTTCGGTGACCGTGAGCGGGAATCGAACTCGGGCCGCAGGGAGTTCGCAGCACGGCGTGGCGCTAACCGCTGCACCACCGTTCCCCGTGTGTGCGTGTGTGTGCGCGTGTGTGCGTGTGTGTGTGTGTGCATATACCTCTGTGTGTGTGTGTGTACGTGTGTGTGTGTGTGTCTACCTGTGTGTGCGTGTGTATACCTGTGTGTGCGTGTGTATACCTGTGTGTGCGTGTGTGCGTGTGTATACCTGTGTGTGTGTGTATATACCTCTGTGTGTGTCTACCTGTGTGTGTGTGCGTGTGTACGTGTGTGTGTGTGTATACCTCTGTGTGTGTGTACGTGTGTGTGTGTCTTACCTGTGTGTGTGTATGTGGGGAGCGGTAGTGTAGCGGTTAGCGCGCTGCGCTATGAACCTGGCGACCCGGGTTCGATTCCCGCTCACGGCCAACACCAGTGACGATTATCTGAACCGGTCCCGGGCCTCCCCTTAGGTCGACTCGGCCTCAAATGAGTACTTGGTGCAGTGTGTAAACATTGCCACTAGGGAGACAAAGGCGGTCGGGCGTGGTGCTGGCCACCCACCCCCTCGTGTACCGTTCCAGCCTTCATAGGTGCTCACTAACAGCACTTGCCCCTACAGTCTGTTAAGGCTATATGGGGGATCTTTTATCTTTTGTGTATATACCTCTGTGTGTGTGTGTCTACCTGTGTGTGTACGTGTGTGGGGAGCGGTGGTGCAGCGGTTAGCGCTACGCTGCGCTACGAACCTGGCGACCCGGGTTCGATTCCCGCTCACGGCCAACGCCGGTGACGATTCTCTGAACCGGTTCTGGGCCTCCCCTAGGTCGACTCGGCCTCAAATGAGTACCTGGTGTAGCGGTGTGTAGTAAACATCGCCACTGGGGAGACAAAGGCGGTCGGGCGTGGTGCTGGCCACCCACCCCCTCGTGTGCTGTTCCGGTCTTCATAGGTGCTCGCTAACAGCACTTGCCCCTACAGTCTGTTAAGGCTATACAGGTGGGATCTTTGTCTTTGTGTGTGTACCTGTGTGTGTGTGTGTGAGCGGAGCGGTGGTGGTGTAGTAGCGGTCTATCCAGGAGACAGAGCCTCTGTCTCTGGATAGACCTGTTTCTTCACCTGAGGAAGGCCGCTTGCGTTGTGGACGAAACGTCGTGAGAATTTTGTCGTGTTATTATTTTATTTTATTATTTTATTCTCATTCCACGTGGTGGTGACTTTACCGAAAGAACCAAAGAAGATGCACAACCCAAGTTACCCAACACAACATTTATGAAACACCAGCATTACTACTCACGACGTTTCGGGCCACAACGCAAGCGGCCGTCTTCGAGTGACCTTAAGGTTGTGTGAAATCCCTCCCCGTGGAGGCGGTTACATTTCGATTTAAAGCTTTCGTGACTGCAAGGATTCATCTTCTTTGGTTCCGTCGGTAAAGTCACCACCACGTAGAATGAGAATAAAACAATGAAACAAAATAAGACAATAAAATTCTCACGACGTTTCGGCCACAATGCAAGTAGCCTTCTGCAGGTGAAGGAACAGAAGTGTCGGGACGACAGAGCTTCAATGGCGTCATCTGGTCCAACACCAGTGTGGAGACTGTTTTTTTTCGTATTTTGATACTATTCATCTGGTCCAACACCAGTGTGAGACTAAGGGCTCTAAGAAAAGCCGTCTCGGGTGTGGACCAATCAATGTCAAGGACAGTGCCAATATCATCATCAGAGTTGTCTCTCTTTTTCGATTTAAAGCTTTCGTGACTGCAAGGATTCATCTTCTTTGGTTATTTCGGTAAAGTCACCACCACGTAGAATGAGAATAAAATAATGAAACACAACCTTAAGAGCTTAAATTTTGATTTAAAGTTTTCGTGACTGCAGTAATTCATATTCTTAGCTCGAAACGTCGTGAGAATTTTATTGTGTTATTTTATTATTAATACTGGTAGGAAGGAAGATTGTAAACTGAGTGTACCAGCCTGCAATAGATTAATGTGTCCGTCCGTCCGTCTGTCCGTCCGTCCCCCCTTTTCAATACTTTAACGAAGTGAAAAATTCCAACGTCCCTACCAGCGCCACCCCTGCAGGGACCCGTTAGTATTCCCATTCCACGTGGCGGCGACTTCACCGAGAGAACCAAAGAATGTGCCCCTCTTTGGTTTGCATTCTGACGGCTCTCGCGTTGTGGCTGTTGCAATACACTGGGGATCGCCTTTGTATAGAGGTGTCAGCTTTTTGCGCCAGATTACAGGGTAAAAAAAACACCCCCATTATTATACCTTGCTACCGGCAAAGGAGGTCTCGTAATGGTATTGATGACGATTATTGCCTTTCCTAGATCGATTGAATTTCGGATCGAGGCCCCGCGGCGGTTGCCTTTTGCCAGGGGCCCCAGGCCAAAATTATTCCGCTCTGAAAGAGCGGTGGGTCGCCCCGCATCCTCTTGAACCTACCCGCGCAGATGCACACGGACAAACGCACCTCGGCCGCTGTCGGATGTCTGCCGGGTAACGGGATTGCCCATCGATTGGATCCATCGTGGCTTAGCGGGCATTGGTCGGTCGGCCACAAGCAGCCGTGGAGGCGACGGGGGTGGTGGTGGTGGTGGTGGGGTGACGTTCAAACAAATTTTCATTTCGAGAACGATTTCGAGAGGGTCGGGCTGTTGAGCCGGTAGACACCACCGGTCTGGCGGACACGCGCTCTTGACAGTGGAGTTGGTCGTACGCTTACACGCAGAATGTCACCTCTCTCACCACCCACGCCTGTCACACCTCACCCCCCTGGCTCCAGCGCCTGCTCAGTCGTTGTAGGCGAGGCAGTGTTGAGCAGCTTCGGATGAAGACTTGCGATCATACCCCACGCCCGAGCGCGTGTGGGGTAGCTCGCTGTGCTTTGGTTCAGCGCTTCTTCCGCGGCGTTGGTGTGCCCGAACATTTTTGGTTCACTTGTTCCCAAAGACTACTCATTGTGATTTTTTTCGGTAAAGTCACGTATGTAGAAATACAATAAAATTATATTAAAACAAAAAAATATGTATTCAAATTTTTTTTTTAAATATACTTTTATTGTATTTCTACATACGTGACTTTACCGAAAGAACCAATGAGTAATTTTATGCAGTCACGAAAGCTTCAATACTTTATTGTTCCCAGAGAGTCTGGTGAAGGCGAGACGGTGGGGGGGTGGGTGGGGAGGTTTTGTGTGTGTGTGTGGCGGTCTTCCAACGCGTGTGTGTGCGCGTGCATAATCGGGCGCTTGGCCAACCTCTCGCCATCACTCCACACCACCACCACCACCCACAAACCACACACCACCACCACCCACACCACCACCACCCACACACCACCCCCCACACACCACCCCCCACACACCACTACCACACACCACCCCACACACCACCACCCCCACACACCACCCCCCACACACCACCACCACCCACACCACACCCCACACACCACCCCACACACCACCACCCCCCACACACACCACCACCCCCCACACACACCACCACCACCCACACACACAACCACCTCCCACACACACACCACCACCACACACCACCACCACGTGTGGAGTGCTCGGCGAGAAATTCACTCGCTCCAAGTAACCCTCGCTCACGCCCACCCCTTGCTACTTGCTCACACTCGCTCGCTCTCACGCTCACACTCTCACTCACGCACACACTCACGCTCACCCACTCACACACTCACGCTCACCCACTCACACACTCACGCTCACACACTCACGCTCACGCACGCTCCCGCTCACGCACGCTCCCGCTCACGCTCTCACTCACACACACACACTCACGCTCACCCACTCACACACACACTCACGCTCACCCACTCACACACTCACGCTCACCCACTCACGCTCACACACTCACGTTCGCTCACACACTCGCGCTCGCTCGCTCACACTCGCTCACACACTCACGCTCACACACTCACACTCGCTCGCTCACACACTCGCGCTCACACACTCACGCTCACACACTCACACACTCACGCTCGCTCACACACTCACGCTCACACACACACTCACGCTCGCTCGCTCACACTCGCTCACACACTCACGCTCACACACTCACACTCGCTCACACACTCACACTCGCTCACACTCTCTCGCTCACTCACTCACACTCGCTCACACGCTCACACACTCACACTCGCTCACACACTCACACTCGCTCACACTCTCTCGCTCACACACTCACGCTCGCTCGCTCACACACTCACACTCGCTCACACACTCACGCACTCACACTCGCTCACACACTCACGCTCGTTCGCTCACACACTCACTCGCTCGCTCACACACTCTCGCTCACACACTCACGCTCACTCACTCACGCTCGCTCACACACTCACGCTCTCACGCTCACACACTCGCTCACACACTCTCACACACGCTCGCTCACACTCGCTCACACACTCTCTCACGCCACCCTCCCTCAGCATTTCGCTTGGGAGATCATCTCTGCCCCGCTGCCTTTCCTGGTCTCAGGCTCCGGATCGCCTTCAGTACTTCCTCAACAGATGGCACCTCAGCCAGACACTCACAGGGGGAGGGAGGGTGACTTTTTAAAATTTCGACTTAAAACTTTTCGTGACTGCAGGAATTAATCTTCTTGTTTCTCGGATAGAAAGCAAGCATCTAAATTAAAAACTTTTCGATCAGCGGTCTTCTTCAGGTGTTTCCTGTAAAGAATAGTGGGGGTGTCTTCTTCCAATATTTGAGGCACCGCAGCCTCAGCAGGGTCACATGCCCACTTTGTGCCACGATGTTTTCCTGGCTGAGGGATTTCCCCTCCCTCCCCCAGGACCTCGCAGAAATGCTCAGCAAATGTGCAAACCTGTTCCTGGGGGTCGGAGATTGGATCACCGTTTTTTCCCCTAATGATGGTGATAGGTGTGGCGCTGCAGGCTACTTTTTATGGAATTAATTAGGAATTTGTGATCGCGGGCCACTGAGGCAGATTCCATCTCCTCAGCAACCCGCGACCACCGCCCATCCTTGCAGCGCCTCACGGCTCTCCGAACCTCCGAGCGAAGGCTGCGGTAAGCCTCCTCGTTCTCTTGACGTGGGATGCTGTAGACGATGACAGTGGGCCTGACGCTTTTTCTCAGCCAGCCTGAACACCTCCTCTGTCAGCCAGGGTCTCTGGGGAGGTCTGGACCGTGTACCCAAAGCAGCCATTGCAGCTGCATGAGTCACAGTCCTAAACCTCGCCCATTTACCCTCGACATCAGAAGGAGTCGGGGACGATGCCAACCCCAGCCGCAAGCGATGATGAAATTCTCGCTTGCAACTTTCATCAGCTAGCTGAGACCAAGGCCCCCTTAGGTTGGAATGGGGTCCTGGGTGTACACCCACCACCGGAGTGGACGGATGGCAGGCGCATCTTACAGATGACTAGTCGATGGTCAGAGGGCAGATCAGCTCCACGGTAGGTCCTGGTGTCAAGGACATGGGCCCGCAGCCGCTGGTCCGTCACTATGTAGTCCAGCAGATGTTCTTGCTTGGACCCGGCGTGCATCCATGATGTTGTGTGGATGCGCCGATGCCAAAAACCTCTTTTATTTTGTCGGTAATTACAAGCCCATGGGTCGCGCTTGCTCGCTCATACATGCACGCTCACACACACGGTCGCACGCTCACACACACGCTCGCACACGCTCGCACACGCTCGCACACGCTCGCACACGCTCGCACACGCTCACGCTCATACACTCTCACACACTCACACACGCTCGCTCGCACACGCTTGTACGCTCACACATGCCCACTCACACACGCTCTCTCGCACGCTCGCACACGCTCGCACACGCTCGCACACGCTCGCACACGCTCGCACACGCTCGCACACGCTCGCACACGCTCGCACACGCTCACGCTCATACACTCTCACACACTCACACACGCTCGCTCGCACACGCTTGTACGCTCACACATGCCCACTCACACACGCTCTCTCGCACGCTCACACACGCTTGCACGCTCGCCCTCACACGCTCTCTCGCACGCTCACACACGCTCGCTCACTCAAACACGCTCGCTCACACACGCTCACACATGCTCGCTCAAACACGCTCGCTCACTCAAACACGCTCGCTCACACTCGCTCACACATGCTCAAACACGCTCGCTCACACTCGCTCACACATGCTCAAACACGCTCGCACATGCTCACTCAAACACGCTCGCTCACACATTCACTCGCTCACTCACACACGCTCACTCACACATTCACTCGCTCGCTCAAACACGCTCGCTCACTCAAACACGCTCGCTCACACACGCTCACACATGCTCGCTCAAACACGCTCGCTCACTCAAACACGCTCGCTCACACTCGCTCACACTCGCTCACACATGCTCAAATACGCTCGCTCACACTCGCTCACACATGCTCACTCAAACACGCTCGCTCACACATTCACTCGCTCACTCACACACGCTCACTCACACATTCACTCGCTCACTCACACACGCTCACTCACACATTCACTCGCTCGCTCAAACACGCTCACTCAAACACGCTCGCTCACACTCGGTCACACATGCTCAAACACGCTCGCACATGCTCGCTCACACATGCTCGCTCACTCAAACACGCTCACTCACGCACGCTCGCACATGCTCGCTCAAACACGCTCGCTCAAACACGCTCGCTCACACATTCACTTGCTCGCTCACACACGCTCACTCACACACGCTCGCTCACACACGCTCTCTCACGCACGCTCGCTCACGCACGCACACTCGCTCACACACGCTCACTCACACGCTCACACACACACGCTCACTCACACTCGCTCACACACACACGCTCACTCACACTCGCTCACACACACACGCTCACTCACACACGCTCGCTCACACACGCTCACTCACACATTCACTCGCTCGCTCACACACGCTCGCTCACACACGTTCGCTCACGCACGCTCACTCACACACGCCCACACACGCTCACTCACACACGCTCGCTCACACACGCTCGCTCACACACGCTCGCTCACACACGCTCGCTCACACACGCTCACTCACACATTCACTCGCTCGCTCACACACGCTCGCTCACACACGTTCGCTCACGCACGCTCACTCACACACGCTCACACACGCTCACTCACACACTCTCACACACGCTCACTCACACACGCTCACTCGCACACGCTTACACACACACGCTCACGCACGCTCACTCACACACGCTCACTCACACACGCTCACTCGCTCACGCTCACACACACACGCTCACACACACACGCTCGCTCACACACGCTCGCTCACACACGCTCGCTCATACACGCTCGCTCACACACGCTCACTCACACATTCACTCGCTCGCTCACACACGCTCGCTCACACACGCTCACTCACGCTCGCTCACACACGCTCACTCACGCTCGCTCACACACGCTCACACACACATTCACTCGCTCACACACACACGCTCACTCACACACGCTCACTCACACACGCTCACACACACATTCACTCGCTCACACACACACGCTCACTCACACACGCTCACTCACACACGCTCACACACACATTCACTCGCTGACACACACACGCTCACTCACACACGCTCACACACACACGCTCTCTCACACGCTCACACACACACGCTCACTCACACACACACGCTCACTCACACACGCTCACACACACACGCTCTCTCACACGCTTTCTCACACATTCACACGTTCACTCACACACGCTCACTCACACACGCTCACACTCGCTCACTCACACACACATTCACTCGCTCACTCACACACGCTCACTCACACACGCTCACACACACACTCACTCACACACACACACGCTCACACACACTCACACACACACTCACGCTCACACACACACACGCTCACACACGCTCACACTCACACACACACGCTCACACACGCCCTCTCTCACACACGCTCGAGGCAACCGGGGTATCAAGCTGGGCAGCTCACGGGGGTGACGGCGTTGGTGGTGGTGAAAATGACGGTGGTGGTGGTGGTGTTGATGGGATCGTGGCGGTGGTGGTGTTGATGGGATCATGGTGGTGGTGGTGTTGGGGAATGATGTTGGCGTCGATTGTGGCGTTGGTGGTGGTGGCAGCGAATGATGGTGATACTGATGGGGGCAGTGGCGGTGATAGTGGTGTTTGTGGTGTGTTAGTGGTGTGGTGCATGTGGTGTGTTTGTGGTGTGGTGTGTTTGTGGTGTGGTGTGTTTGTGGTGTGGTGTGTTTGTGGTGTGGTTGCGTGTGGTGTGGTTTGTGGTGTGGTGTGTTTGTGGTGTGGTGTGTTTGTGGTGTGGTGTGGTGTGTGTGTGGTGTGTTTGTGGTGTGGTGTGGTGTGTTTGTGGTGTGGTGTGTTTGTGGTGTGGTGTGTGTGGTGTGTTTGTGGTGTGGTGTGTTTGTGGTGTGGTGTGTTTGTGGTGTGGTGTGTTTGTGGTGTGGTTGCGTGTGGTGTGTTTGTGGTGTGGTGTGTTTGTGGTGTGGTGTGGTGTGTGTGTGGTGTGTTTGTGGTGTGGTGTGTTTGTGGTGTGGTGTGTTTGTGGTGTGGTGTGTGTGGTGTGTTTGTGGTGTGGTGTGTTTGTGGTGTGGTGTGTTTGTGGTGTGGTGCGTGTGGTGTGGTGTGTTTGTGGTGTGGTGCGTGTGGTGTGTTTGTGGTGTGTTTGTGGTGTGGTGTGTTTGTGGTGTGTTTGTGGTGTGGTGTGTTTGTGGTGTGGTGTGTTTGTGGTGTGGTGCGTGTGGTGTGGTGTGTTTGTGGTGTGGTGTGTTTGTGGTGTGGTGCGTGTGGTGTGTTTGTGGTGTGGTGCGTGTGGTGTGTTTGTGGTGTGGTGCGTGTGGTGTGTTTGTGGTGTGGTGCGTGTGGTGTGTTTGTGGTGTGGTGCGTGTGGTGTGTTTGTGGTGTGGTGCGTGTGGTGTGTGTGTGGTGTGTTTGTGGTGTGGTGCGTGTGGTGTGTTTGTGGTGTGTTTGTGGTGTGGTGCGTGTGGTGTGTTTGTGGTGTGGTGCGTGTGGTGTGTTTGTGGTGTGGTGCGTGTGGTGTGTTTGTGGTGTGGTGCGTGTGGTGTGTTTGTGGTGTGGTGCGTGTGGTGTGTGTGTGGTGTGTTTGTGGTGTGGTGCGTGTGGTGTGTTTGTGGTGTGTTTGTGGTGTGGTGCGTGTGGTGTGTTTGTGGTGTGGTGCGTGTGGTGTGTTTGTGGTGTGTGTGTGGTGTGGTGTGTTTGTGGTGTGGTGTGTTTGTGCGGGGGGAGCGGTGGTGCAGCGGTTAGCGCTACGCTGCTGCGTCACGAACCTACCGTCCCGAGTTCGATTCCCGCTCACGGCCAACACCGGTGACGATTATCTAAACCGGCTCTGGTCGTCAAATGAGTAGCTGGTGTAGCTGTGTGTAGTAAACATCGCCACTGGGGAGACAAAGGCGGCCGGGCGTGGTGCTGGTAGCCACCCACCCCCTCGTGTGCTACAGCGCCGGTAGCCTTCATAGCTGCTGCTACTCGCTACTAACAGCACTTGCCCCAGCAGTCTGTAGAGGCTACACGGGGAACCTTTGTCTGTGTCTACCTTCATAGCTGCAGCTACTCGCTACTAACAGCACTTGCCCCTACAGTCTATTAGAGGCTACACGGGGGACCTTTGTCTGTGTCTACCTTCATAGCTGCTGCTGCTACTCGCTACTAACAACACTTGCCCCTACAGTCTGTAGAGGCTACACGGGGGATCTTTGTCTGTGTCTACCTTCATAGCTGCTGCTGCTGCTACTCGCTACTAACAGCACTTGCCCCTGCAGTCTGTAGAGGCTACACGGGGGACCTTTGTCTGTCTGTACCTTCACAGGTGCTGCTACTCGCTACTAACAGCACTTGCCCCTACAGCCTGTAGAGGCTACACGGGGGACCTTTGTCTGTGTCTACCTTCATAGCTGCTGCTGCTACTCGCTACTAACAGCACTTGCCCCAGCAGTCTATTAGAGGCTACACGGGGGATCTTTGTCTGTGTCTACCTTCATAGCTGCTGCTGCTGCTACTCGCTACTAACAGCACTTGCCCCAGCAGTCTATTAGAGGCTACACGGGGGACCTTTGTCTGTGTCTACCTTCAATAGCTGCTGCTGCTACTCGCTACTAACAGCACTTGCCCCAGCAGTCTATTAGAGGCTACACGGGGGACCTTTGTCTGTGTCTACCTTCAATAGCTGCTGCTGCTGCTACTCGCTACTAACAGCACTTGCCCCAGCAGTCTATTAGAGGCTACACGGGGGACCTTTGTCTGTGCGCGTACGAAATCGAGCTGAGTTGTGCACCCCGGTTCCGGCCTCAACACGTGCCCACCCCCACCCCCCACATGCCCCCACCCCCACCCCCCACATGCCCCCACCCCCCCACGCCCCCCCCCCCCGCTCACAGCCTCCGTGCTGCGCCGGGGGGGGGGGGGGGGGGGGAGCGGTGGCGCAGCGGTTAGCGCGCTGCGGACATCCGGCAGAGACCCGAGGTCGATTCCCGCTTAAGGGGCCAACACCTCCCCTAGGTCGGCTCGGCCTGAAACGAGTGCCGGGGGAGACAAAGGCGGCCGGGCGTTGTGCCGAGCCACCCACCCACCCGCTTAGTGCGGCCTTCACAGGTGCTGATCGCCAGCAGCACTTGCCCCTGCAGTCTGTTGCAGGCTATACGGGGAGGAGGGGGGTCTTTGCCTTTGTGTATTGCATCACGTGTTGTGTGTACCGTGTTAGTGTGTGTGTGTGTTGTGTGTACCGTGTTAGTGTGTGTGTGTACCGTGTTAGTGTGTGTGTGTGTGTGTTGTGTACCGTGTTAGTGTGTGTGTGTGTTGTGTGTACCGTGTTAGTGTGTGTGTGTACCGTGTTAGTGTGTGTGTGTGTTGTGTACCGTGTTAGTGTGTGTGTGTTGTGTACCGTGTTAGTGTTAGTGTGTGTGTACCGTGTTAGTGTTAGTGTGTGTGTACCGTGTTAGTGTGTGTGTTGTGTACCGTGTTAGTGTGTGTGTATTGTGTACCGTGTTAGTGTGTGTGTGTTGTGTACCGTGTTAGTGTGTGTGTGTTGTGTGTACCGTGTTAGTGTGTGTGTGTTGTGTGTACCGTGTTAGTGTGTGTGTTGTGTGTACCGTGTTAGTGTGTGTTGTGTGTACCGTGTTAGTGTGTGTGTGTACCGTGTTAGTGTGTGTTAGTGTGTGTGTGTACCGTGTTAGTGTGTGTTGTGTGTGTACCGTGTTAGTGTGTGTGTGTGTTGTGTACCGTGTTAGTGTGCGTGTGTGTGTACCGTGTTAGTGTGCGTGTGTTGTGTACCGTGTTAGTGTGTGTGTTGTGTTGTGTACCGTGTTAGTGTGTGTGTTGTGTGTACCGTGTTAGTGTGTGTGTTGTGTACCGTGTTAGTGTGTGTGTATTGTGTACCGTGTTAGTGTGTGTGTGTTGTGTACCGTGTTAGTGTGCGTGTGTGTGTACCGTGTTAGTGTGCGTGTGTGTTGTGTACCGTGTTAGTGTGCGTGTGTGTTGTGTACCGTGTTAGTGTGTGTGTTGTGTTGTGTACCGTGTTAGTGTGTGTGTTGTGTGTGTACCGTGTTAGTGTGTGTGTTGTGTGTGTACCGTGTTAGTGTGTGTGTTGTGTGTGTACCGTGTTAGTGTGTGTGTTGTGTGTGTACCGTATTAGTGTGTGTGTTGTGTGTGTACCGTGTTAGTGTGTGTGTTGTGTGTGTACCGTGTTAGTGTGTGTGTTGTGTGTGTACCGTGTTAGTGTGTGTGTTGTGTGTGTACCGTGTTAGTGTGTGTGTTGTGTACCGTGTTAGTGTGTGTGTTGTGTGTGTACCGTGTTAGTGTGTGTGTTGTGTGTACCGTGCTAGTGTGTTAGTGTGTGTTGTGTACCGTGTTAGTGTGTGTTAGTGTGTGTTGTGTACCGTGTTAGTGTGTGTTAGTGTGTTGTGTACCGTGTTAGTGTGTGTTAGTGTGTGTTGTGTACCGTGTTAGTGTGTGTTAGTGTGTGTGTGTACCGTGTTAGTGTGTGTGTGTGTTGTGTAACGTGTTAGTGTGTGTGTGTTGTGTACCGTGTTAGTGTGTGTGTGTTGTGTACCGTGTTAGTGTGTGTGTTGTGTGTACCGTGTTAGTGTGTGTGTTGTGTGTGTACCGTGTTAGTATGTGTGTTGTGTGTGTACCGTGTTAGTGTGTGTGTTGTGTTGTGTACCGTGTGTGTGTGTTGTGTACCGTGTTAGTGTGTGTGTGTACCGTGTTAGTGTGTGTGTGTTGTGTACCGTGTTAGTGTGTGTGTTGTGTGTACCGTGTTAGTGTGTGTGTTGTGTGTACCGTGTTAGTGTGTGTGCGTGTTGTGTACCGTGCTAGTGTGTGTGTGTGTTGTGTACCGTGTTAGTGTGTGTTAGTGTGTGTTGTGTACCGTGTTAGTGTGTGTTAGTGTGTGTTGTGTACCGTGTTAGTGTGTGTTAGTGTGTGTTGTGTACCGTGTTAGTGTGTGTTAGTGTGTGTGTGTACCGTGTTAGTGTGTGTTAGTGTGTGTGTGTAACGTGTTAGTGTGTGTTAGTGTGTGTGTGTAACGTGTTAGTGTGTGTGTGTGTTGTGTAACGTGTTAGTGTGTGTGTGTTGTGTACCGTGTTAGTGTGTGTGTTGTGTGTACCGTGTTAGTGTGTGTGCGTGTTGTGTACCGTGCTAGTGTGTGCGTGTTGTGTACCGTGCTAGTGTGTGCGTGTTGTGTACCGTGCTAGTGTGTTAGTGTGTGTGTGTGTGTGTACCGTGCTAGTGTGTTAGTGTGTGTGTGTGTGTACCGTGCTAGTGTGTTAGTGTGTGTGTGTGTGTACCGTGTTAGTGTGTGTGTGTGTACCGTGTTAGTGTGTTAGTGTGTGTGTGTGTACCGTGTTAGTGTGTTAGTGTGTGTGTGTGTACCGTGTTAGTGTGTGTGTAGTGTGTTAGTGTGTGTGTTAGTGTGTGTTAGTGTGTGTGTTAGTGTGTGTGTGTGTGTGTTAGTGTGTGTTAGTGTGTGTGTTAGTGTGTGTGTGTGTTGTGTGTACTAGTGTGTGTGTTGTGTACCGTGTTAGTGTGTGTGTGTTGTGTACCGTGTTAGTGTGTGTTGTGTGTTAGTGTGTGTGTTGTGTGTTAGTGTGTGTGTTGTGTGTGTGTGTTAGTGTGTGTGTTGTGTGTGTGTGTTAGTGTGTTGTGTGTTAGTGTGTGTGTGTGTGTTAGTGTGTTGTGTGTTAGTGTGTGTGTTGTGTGTTAGTGTGTGTGTTAGTGTGTGTGTTAGTGTACTAGTGTGTGTGTGTGTGTTAGTGTG
>NW_027422591.1:583512-618571 GCF_048934315.1 Petromyzon marinus
TTTCAAGGATTTGTGAGCCCCTCACACAATCCAGCCTGGTTAAACCTAGGATTGATCGTAGGCAGGCCAACCTGAATGTTTCTAACCAGCGAAGATGTTCCATTAGGGGGGTCCACGTTTCGCAAGCGTAGAGAAGGGAGGGAATGACCGTGGCCAAGAAGACCTGAAGCTTCGTGCGGAGCGACAGACCAGGTAGCTTCCACACAGCGTTACGCTACCGATGGAAATATATTGCCACTCGACTGATTTGGAGTGAGACCTCCGCTGTCAGACCGGAGCCGGTCATGAGCACACTGCCCAGGTATGGGAAACTCTCCACTCTCTCCACAACTGCCCCATCACCGATTGGGAGTTGTGGGGGTGGAGTGTCCGATGGTACAAAATACCCAGGCAGGTGCTTAGTTTTGGTGGGGCTGATGGTAAGGCCCCACCTCTTAGTGGCACGCTCCAGTCTCAGCAGCAGCGTCTCCAACTCCTCCTCTGAATGAGCAGCTATTACCAAATCATCAGCATACATAACGTGGTTGAGCAATAGGGAGCCATCCCTTGACCGCACCCGGGCATCGATCAGCCTCCCATTATATCCGTACCAGATGGGAGATTCCCCCGGTACAGCTATTGAAGGCTTCACGAACTACGTGGTCAAAATAGATGTTAAATAATGTGGGGAGCCAAAGGACATCCCTGTCGCACCCCAAGGTGTACAGGGAATGGCTCTGACTCCCGGCCACGTAGTTTTACCCGGGCCCTCTCAGACACACACACACGCTTCAACACACACACTTGCAACGAGCGTGTGTGCTGTGTGTAGCTGTTTGTGCGTGTAGCTGTGTGTACCTATACCTGTGTATGTAGCTGTGTAAACCTGTGTACGTGCGTGCTGTGTGTTACGTGTGTGTAGCTGTGTGTCTGTATGTGGGGAGCGGTGGTGCAGCGGTTAGCGCTACGCTGCACTACGAACCCGGCGACCCGAGTTCGATTCCCGCTCACGGCCAACACCGGCGGTGACGATTATTTGAACCGGTCCCTGGGCCTCCCCTAGGTCGACTCATCCACAAATGAGTTACCTGGTGTAGCGGTGGTGGTGTAGTAAACATCGCCACTGGGGGAGACAAAGGCGGCCGGGCGTGGTGCTGCTGGCCACCCACCCCCTCGTGTGCCACAGTGCCGGTAACCTTCATAGGTGCTGCTACTCGCTACTAACAGCACTTGCCCCAGCAGTCTGTAGAGGCTACACGGGGGACCTTTGTCTGTGTCTACCTTCATAGCTGCTGCTACTCGCTACTAACAGCACTTGCCCCAGCAGTCTGTAGAGGCTACACGGGGGACCTTTGTCTGTGTCTACCTTCATAGCTGCTCGCTACCAACAGCACTTGCCCCAGCAGTCTGTAGAGGCTACACGGGGGACCTTTGTCTGTGTCTACCTTCATAGCTGCTCGCTACCAACAGCACTTGCCCCAGCAGTCTGTAGAGGCTACACGGGGGACCTTTGTCTGTGTCTACCTTCATAGCTGCTCGCTACCAACAGCACTTGCCCCAGCAGTCTGTAGAGGCTACACGGGGGATCTTTGTCTTTGCAGGGTCGTCACGTGCGGACCGGTCAGCTGGCAGCGATCAAAGTCATGGACGTCACGGAGGTGAGAGGGTCGCAGTCGCTCACCCGTCGTCACGATCATCGTCGTCACGATCATCGTCGTCACGATCATCGTCGTCACGATCGTCGTCGTCACGATCGTCGTCACGATCACGATCATCGTCGTCACGATCATCGTCGTCACGATCACGATCGTCGTCGTCACGATCGTCATCATCACAATCACGATCGTCGTCATCACAATCATCGTCGTCACGATCTTGATCGTCGTCGTCACGATCATCATCGTCACGATCGTCGTCGTCATCGTTACGGCACATCAGGGTGGCGCATGCCGCAGTGCCACTCGGCTGTCTAACAACAACAACAACAACATCGTCATCATCGCCATCATCACCATTGCCATCATCATCACCATCATCATTATCGCCATCATCATCATCATCATCGCCGCCATCATCATCATTATCATCGCCGCCATCATCATAATTATCATCGCCGCCATCATCATTATCGCCATCATCATCATCGCCGCCATCATCATTATCGCCATCATCATAATTATCGCCATCATCATCGCCGCCATCATTATCATCGCCGCCATCATCATTATCGCCATCATCATCATCGCCGCCATCATCATCATCGCCGCCATCATCATTATCGCCATCATCATCATCATCATCCCCACCAACATCACCAACAACATCACAGCCACCCACTGCAAGTCTCCCTGCGTGTCCTCGCAAGCCTCACCACGTGCCTCACCCTCACCACGTGCCTCACCCTCACCACGTGCCTCACCCTCACCACGCGCCTCACCCTCACCACGCGCCTCATTCTCACCACGTGCCTCCGCCTGTCCCCGTGTCTCACCGTGTGTCTCACTGTGTGTCACTGTGTGTCTCACCGTGTGTCTCACCGTGTGTCTCACCGTGTGTCTCACCGTGTGTCTCCCTGTGTGTCTCACCGTGTGTCTCACCGTGTGTCTCACCGTGTGTCTCACTGTGTGTCTCACTGTGTGTCACCGTGTGTCTCACCGTGTGTCACCGTGTGTCTCACCGTGTGTCTCACTGTGTGTCTCACCGTGTGTCTCACCGTGTGTCTCACCGTGTGTCTCACCGTGTGTCTCACCGTGTGTCTCACCGTGTGTCTCACTGTGTGTCTCACCGTGTGTCTCACCGTGTGTCTCACCGTGTGTCTCACCGTGTGTCTCACTGTGTGTCTCACCGTGTGTCTCACTGTGTGTCTCACCGTGTGTCTCACCCTGTGTCTCACCCTGTGTCTCACCCTGTGTCTCACCGTGTGTCTCACCGTGTGTCTCACCGTGTGTCTCACCGTGTGTCACCGTGTGTCTCACTGTGTGTCTCACTGTGTGTCTCACCGTGTGTCTCACCGTGTGTCTCACCGTGTGTCTCACCGTGTGTCTCACCGTGTGTCTCACCGTGTGTCTCACCGTGTGTCTCACCGTGTGTCTCACTGTGTGTCTCACCGTGTGTCTCACCGTGTGTCTCACTGTGTGTCTCACCGTGTGTCTCACTGTGTGTCTCACCGTGTGTCTCACCCTGTGTCTCACCCTGTGTCTCACCCTGTGTCTCACCGTGTGTCTCACCGTGTGTCTCACTGTGTGTCTCACCGTGTGTCTCACCGTGTGTCTCACCGTGTGTCTCACCGTGTGTCTCACTGTGTGTCTCACCGTGTGTCTCACCGTGTGTCTCACTGTGTGTCTCACCGTGTGTCTCACTGTGTGTCTCACCGTGTGTCTCACCGTGTGTCTCACCGTGTGTCTCACCGTGTGTCTCACTGTGTGTCTCACCGTGTGTCTCCCCGTGTGTCTCACCGCGTGTCTCACTGTGTGTCTCACCGTGTGTCTCACTGTGTGTCTCACCGTGTGTCTCACTGTGTGTCTCACTGTGTGTCACCGTGTGTGTCACCGTGTGTCTCACCGTGTGTCTCACCGTGTGTCTCACCGTGTGTCTCACCGCGTGTCTCACTGTGTGTGTCTCACCGTGTGTCACCGTGTGTCTCACCGTGTGTCTCACTGTGTCTCACCGTGTGTCTCACCGTGTGTCTCACTGTGTGTCTCACCGTGTGTCTCACTGTGTGTCTCACTGTGTGTCTCACCGTGTGTCTCACTGTGTGTCTCACTGTGTGTCTCACCGTGTGTCTCACCGTGTGTCTCACCGTGTGTCTCACCGTGTGTGTCACCGTGTCTCACCGTGTGTCTCACCGTGTCTCACTGTGTGTCTCACCGTGTGTCTCACTGTGTCTCACCGTGTGTCTCACCGCGTGTCTCACCGTGTGTCTCACTGTGTCTCACCGTGTGTCTCACCGCGTGTCTCACCGTGTGTCTCACTGTGTGTGTCTCACCGTGTGTCTCACCGTGTCTCACCGTGTGTCTCACTGTGTCTCACTGTGTGTCTCACTGTGTGTCTCACCGTGTGTCTCACCGTGTGTCTCACCGTGTGTCTCACCGTGTCTCACTGTGTGTCTCACCGTGTGTCTCACCGTGTGTCTCACTGTGTGTCTCACTGTGTGTCTCACCGTGTGTCACTGTGTGTCTCACCGTGTGTCTCACTGTGTCTCACTGTGTCTCACCGTGTGTCTCACCGTGTGTCTCACCGTGTCTCACCGTGTGTCTCACCGTGTGTCTCACTGTGTGTCTCACTGTGTGTCTCACCGTGTGTCTCACCGTGTGTCTCACCGTGTGTCTCACCGTGTCTCACTGTGTGTCTCACCGTGTGTCTCACCGTGTGTCACCGTGTCTCACCGTGTGTCTCACCGTGTGTCTCACTGTGTGTCACCGTGTGTCTCACCGTGTGTCTCACCGTGTGTCACCGTGTCTCACCGTGTGTCTCACCGTGTGTCTCACCGTGTGTCTCACCCTGTGTCTCACCGTGTGTCTCACCGTGTGTCTCACTGTGTGTCTCCCTGTGTGTCTCACTGTGTGTCTCACCGTGTGTCTCACTGTGTGTCTCCCCGCGTGTCTCACCGTGTGTCTCACCCTGTGTCTCACCGTGTGTCTCACCGTGTGTCACCGTGTGTCTCACCGTGTCTCACCGTGTGTCTCACTGTGTGTCTCACTGTGTGTGTCACTGTGTGTCTCACTGTGTGTCTCACCGTGTGTCACCGTGTGTCTCACCGTGTGTCTCACCGTGTGTGTCACCGTGTGTCTCACCGTGTGTGTCACTGTGTGTCTCACTGTGTGTCTCACCGTGTGTCTCACTGTGTGTCTCCCTGTGTGTCTCACTGTGTGTCTCACCGTGTGTCTCACTGTGTGTCACCGTGTGTCTCACCGTGTGTCTCACCGTGTGTCTCACCGTGTGTCTCACTGTGTGTGTCTCACCGTGTGTCTCACCGTGTCTCACCGTGTGTCTCACTGTGTGTCTCACTGTGTGTCTCACCGTGTGTCTCACCGTGTGTCACCGTGTCTCACCGTGTGTCTCACCGTGTGTCACTGTGTGTCTCACCGTGTGTCTCACCGTGTGTCTCACCGTGTGTCTCACCGTGTGTCTCACCGTGTGTCTCACCGTGTGTCTCACTGTGTGTCACCGTGTGTCTCACCGTGTGTCTCACCGTGTCTCACCGTGTGTCTCACCGTGTGTCTCACCGTGTGTCTCACTGTGTGTCTCACCGTGTGTCTCACCGTGTGTCACCGTGTCTCACCGTGTGTCTCACCGTGTGTCTCACTGTGTGTCTCACTGTGTGTCTCACTGTGTGTCTCACTGTGTGTCTCACCGTGTGTCTCACCGTGTGTCACCGTGTCTCACCGTGTGTCTCACCGTGTGTCTCACTGTGTGTCACCGTGTGTCTCACCGTGTGTCTCACCGTGTGTCTCACTGTGTCTCACCGTGTGTCTCACCGTGTGTCTCACTGTGTGTCTCACTGTGTGTCTCACCGTGTGTCTCACCATGTGTCTCACCGTGTCTCACTGTGTGTCTCCACGTTTCTCACCGTGTGTCTCACCGTGTGTCTCCACGTGTCTCACCGTGTGTCTCACCGTGTGTCTCACCGTGTGTCTCACCGCGTGTCTCACCGCGTGTCTCCGTGTGTCTCTCCCCGTGTCTCCCTGCCTATCTCACCGCGTGTCTCACCGTGTGTCTCACCGTGTGTCTCACCGCGTGTCTCACCGTGTGTCTCACCACGTGTCTCACCGTGTCTCTCACCGTGTCTCTCACCGTGTGTCTCCCCGTGTGTCTCACCGTGTGTCTCACCGTGTGTCTCCCCGCGTGTCTCCCCGTGTCTCACCAGGACGAGGAGGAGGAGATCAAGCTGGAGATCAACATGCTGAAGAAATACTCGCACCACCGCAACATCGCCACCTACTACGGCGCCTTCGTCAAGAAGAGCCCGCCAGGACACGACGATCAGCTCTGGGTGAGCCACTCACCTACTCACTCACCTACTCACCTACTCACTCACCTACTCACTCACCTACTCACCTACTCACTCACCTACTCACCCACTCACTCACCTACTCACTCACTCACCTACTCACTCACCTACTCACTCACCTACTCACTCACCTACTCACTCACCTACTCACCCACTCACTCACCTACTCACTCACCTACTCACCCACTCACTCACCTACTCACTCACCTACTCACTCACCTACTCACTCACCTACTCACCTACTCACTCACCTACTCACTCACCTACTCACTCACCTACTCACTCACCTACTCACTCACCTACTCATTCACCTACTCACTCACCTACTCACTCACCTACTCACTCACCTACTCACTCACCTACTCACTCACCTACTCACTCACCTACTCACTCACCTACTCACTCACCTACTCACTCACCTACTCACTCACCTACTCACCTACTCACTCACCTACTCACCTACTCACTCACCTACTCACCTACTCACTCACCTACTCACTCACTCACCTACTCACTCACTCACCTACTCACTCACTCACCTACTCACTCACTCACCTACTCACTCACTCACCTACTCACTCACCTACTCACTCACCTACTCACTCACCTACTCACTCACTCACCTACTCACTCACTCACCTACTCACTCACTCACCTACTCACTCACCTACTCACTCACTCACCTACTCACTCACCTACTCACTCACCTACTCACCCACTCACTCACCTACTCACTCACTCACCTACTCACTCACCTACTCACTCACTCACCTACTCACTCACTCACCTACTCACTCACCTACTCACTCACCTACTCACTCACCTACTCACTCACTCACCTACTCACTCACTCACCTACTCACTCACCTACTCACTCACTCACCTACTCACTCACTCACCTACTCACTCACCTACTCACCCACTCACCTACTCACTCACTCACCTACTCACTCACCTACTCACCCACTCACCCACTCACTCACCTACTCACTCACTCACCTACTCACTCACTCACCTACTCACTCACCTACTCACTCACCTACTCACTCACTCACCTACTCACTCACTCACCTACTCACTCACTCACCTACTCACTCACTCACCTACTCACTCACCTACTCACTCACTCACCTACTCACTCACTCACCTACTCACTCACCTACTCACTCACTCACCTACTCACTCACTCACCTACTCACTCACCTACTCACCCACTCACCCACTCACTCACCTACTCACTCACTCACCTACTCACTCACTCACTCACCTACTCACTCACTCACTCACCCACTCACTCACCTACTCACTCACTCACTCACCTACTCACTCACCTACTCACCCACTCACTCACCTACTCACTCACTCACTCACCTACTCACTCACTCACCTACTCAATCACCTACTCACTCACCCACTCACTCACCTACTCACTCACCTACTCACTCACCTACTCACCCATTCACTCACCTACTCACTCACTCACCTACTCACTCACCTACTCACTCACCTACTCACTCACCTACTCACTCACCTACTCACTCACCTACTCACTCACCTACTCACTCACCTACTCACTCACCTACTCACTCACCTACTCACCCACTCACTCACCTACTCACTCACTCACCTACTCACTCACCTACTCACTCACCTACTCACCCACTCACTCACCTACTCACTCACTCACCTACTCACTCACTCACCTACTCACTCACTTACTCACTCACCCACTCACTCACCTACTCACTCACTCACCTACTCACTCACTCACCTACTCACTCACCTACTCACTCACCTACTCACTCACTCACTCACCTACTCACTCACTCACCCACTCACTCACCTACTCACTCACTCACCTACTCACTCACCTACTCACTCACTTACTCACCTACTCACTCCCTCACATACTCACTCCCTCACATACTCACTCACCTACTCACTCACTCACCTACTCACTCACCTACTCACTCACTCACCTACTCACTCACTCACCTACTCACTCACCTACTCACTCACTCACCTACTCACTCACCTACTCACTCACTCACCTACTCACTCATTCACCTACTCACTCACTCACCTACTCACTCATTCACCTACTCACTCACTCACTCACCTACTCACTCACCTACTCACTCACCTACTCACCTACTTACCCACTCACTCACCTACTCACTCACTCACCTACTCACTCACCTACTCACTCACCTCACCGTGTCTGACTCACCGTGTGACTCACCGTGTCTGACTCACCGTGTCTGACTCACCGCGTCTGACTCACCGTGTCTGACTCACCGCGTCTGACTCACTGCGTCTGACTCACCATGTCTGACTCACCGTGTCTCTCACCGTATCTCTCACCGTGTCTGACTCACCGCGTCTGACTCACCGTGTCTGACTCACCGTGTCTCTCACCGTGTCTGACTCACCACGTCTGACTCACCGTGTCTGACTCACTGTGTCTCTCACCGTGTTTCTCACCGTTTCTCTCACCGTGTCTGACTCACCGCGTCTGACTCACCGTGTCTGACTCACCGCGTCTCTCACCGCTTCTGACTCACCGTGTCTGACTCACCGTGTCTCTCACCGTGTCTGACTCACCGCGTCTGACTCACCGTGTCTGACTCACCGTGTCTCTCACCGTGTCTGACTCACCGTGTCTGACTCACCGTGTCTGACTCACCGTGTCTGACTCACCGCGTCTGACTCACTGCGTCTGACTCACTGCGTCTGACTCACCGTGTCTGACTCACCGTGTCTGACTCACCGTGGCTCTCACCGTGTCTGACTCACCGTGTCTCTCACCGTGTCTTACTCACCGTGTCTGACTCACCGTGTCTGACTCACCGCGTCTGACTCACCGTGTCTGACTCACCGTGTCTGACTCACCGCGTCTGACTCACCGTGTCTGACTCACCACGTCTGACTCACCGTGTCTTACTCACCGTGTCTGACTCACCGTGTCTGACTCACCGTGTCTGACTCACCGCGTCTGACTCACCGTGTCTGACTCACCACGTCTGACTCACCGCGTCTGACTCACCGCGTCTGACTCACCGTGTCTCTCACCGTGTCTGACTCACCGTGTCTGACTCACCGTGTCTGACTCACCGTGTCTGACTCACCGTGTCTCTCACCGTGTCTGACTCACCGTGTGCCTCTCACCTTGTCTCTCACCGTGTCTGACTCACCGTGTCTGACTCACCGCGTCTGACTCACCGTGTCTGACTCACCGTGTCTCTCACCACGTCTGACTCACCGCGTCTGACTCACCGTGTCCCTCACCGTGTCCCTCACCGTGTCTGACTCACCATGTCTGACTCACCGTGTCTGACTCACCGCGTCTGACTCACCGTGTCTCTTACCGTGTCTGACTCACCGTGTCTCTCACCACATCTGACTCACCGCGTCTGACTCACCGTGTCTCTCACCGTGTCTGACTCACCGTGTCTCTCACCGTGTCTGACTCACCGTGTGCCTCTCACCTTGTCTCTTACCGTGTCTGACTCATCGTGTCTGACTCACCGTGTCTCTCACCGTGTCTGACTCACCGTGTCTGACTCACCGTGTCTGACTCACCGTGTCTGACTCACCGTGTCTGACTGACCGTGTCTGACTCACCGTGTCTGTCTCACCGTGTCTGACTCACCGTGTCTGACTCACCGTGTATGACTCACCGTGTCTCACACCGTGTCTGACTCACCGTGTCTCTCACCGTGCCTCTCACCGTGTCTGACTCACCGTGGCCCTCACCGTGTCTGACTCACCGTGTCCCTCACCGTGTCTGACTCACCGTGTCTGACTCACCGTGTCTGACTCACCGTGTCTGACTCACCGCGTCTGACTCACCGTGTCTGTCTCACCGTGTCTGACTCACCGCGTCTGACTCACCGTGTCTGTCTCACCGTGTCTGACTCACCGTGTCTGACTCACCGTGTCTGACTCACCGTGTCTGACTCACCGTGTCTGACTCACCATGTCTGACTCACCGTGTCTGACTCACCGTGTCTCTCATCGTGTCTGACTCACCGCGTCTGACTCACCGTGTCCCTCACCGTGTCTCTCACCGTGTCTGACTCACCGTGTCTGACTCACCGTGTCTGACTCACCGCGTCTGACTCACCGTGTCTCTCTCCGTGTCTGACTCACCGTGTCTGACTCACCATGTCTGACTCACCGTGTCTGACTCACCGTGTCTGACTCACCGCGTCTGACTCACTGCGTCTGACTCACTGCGTCTGACTCACCGTGTCTGACTCACCGTGTCTGACTCACCGTGTCTCTCACCGTGTCTGACTCACCGTGTCTCTCACCGTGTCTTACTCACCGTGTCTGACTCACCGTGTCTGACTCACCGCGTCTGACTCACCGTGTCTGACTCACCGTGTCTGACTCACTGCGTCTGACTCACCGTGTCTGACTCACCACGTCTGACTCACCGTGTCTGACTCACCGTGTCTGACTCACCGTGTCTGACTCACCGTGTCTGACTCACCGCGTCTGACTCACCGTGTCTGACTCACCGCGTCTGACTCACCGCGTCTGACTCACCGTGTCTCTCACCGTGTCTGACTCACCGTGTCTGACTCACCGTGTCTGACTCACCGTGTCTGACTCACCGTGTCTCTCACCGTGTCTGACTCACCGTGTGCCTCTCACCTTGTCTCTCACCGTGTCTGACTCACCGTGTCTGACTCACCGCGTCTGACTCACCGTGTCTGACTCACCGTGTCTCTCACCACGTCTGACTCACCGCGTCTGACTCACCGTGTCCCTCACCGTGTCCCTCACCGTGTCTGACTCACCATGTCTGACTCACCGTGTCTGACTCACCGCGTCTGACTCACCGTGTCTCTTACCGTGTCTGACTCACCGTGTCTCTCACCACATCTGACTCACCGCGTCTGACTCACCGTGTCTCTCACCGTGTCTGACTCACCGTGTCTCTCACCGTGTCTGACTCACCGTGTGCCTCTCACCTTGTCTCTTACCGTGTCTGACTCATCGTGTCTGACTCACCGTGTCTCTCACCGTGTCTGACTCACCGTGTCTGACTCACCGTGTCTGACTCACCGTGTCTGACTCACCGTGTCTGACTGACCGTGTCTGACTCACCGTGTCTGTCTCACCGTGTCTGACTCACCGTGTCTGACTCACCGTGTCTCTCACCGTGCCTCTCACCGTGTCTGACTCACCGTTTCTCTCACCGTTTCTCTCACCGTGCCTCTCACCGTGTCTGACTCACCGTGTCTGACTCACCGTGTCCCTCACCGTGTCTGACTCACCGTGTCTGACTCACCGTGTCTGACTCACCGTGTCTGACTCACCATGTCTGACTCACCGTGTCTGACTCACCGCGTCTGACTCACCGTGTCTCTTACCGTGTCTGACTCACCGTGTCTCTCACCACATCTGACTCACCGCGTCTGACTCACCGTGTCTCTCACCGTGTCTGACTCACCGTGTCTCTCACCGTGTCTGACTCACCGTGTGCCTCTCACCTTGTCTCTTACCGTGTCTGACTCATCGTGTCTGACTCACCGTGTCTCTCACCGTGTCTGACTCACCGTGTCTGACTCACCGTGTCTGACTCACCGTGTCTGACTCACCGTGTCTGACTGACCGTGTCTGACTCACCGTGTCTGTCTCACCGTGTCTGACTCACCGTGTCTGACTCACCGTGTCTCTCACCGTGCCTCTCACCGTGTCTGACTCACCGTTTCTCTCACCGTTTCTCTCACCGTGCCTCTCACCGTGTCTGACTCACCGTGTCTGACTCACCGTGTCCCTCACCGTGTCTGACTCACCGTGTCTGACTCACCGTGTCTGACTCACCGCGTCTGACTCACCGTGTCTGTCTCACCGTGTCTGACTCACCGCGTCTGACTCACCGTGTCTGTCTCACCGTGTCTGACTCACCGTGTCTGACTCACCGTGTCTGACTCACCGTGTCTGACTCACCATGTCTGACTCACCGCGTCTGACTCACCGTGTCCCTCACCGTGTCTCTCACCGTGTCTGACTCACCGTGTCTGACTCACCGTGTCTGACTCACCGCGTCTGACTCACCGTGTCTCTCACCGTGTCTGACTCACCGTGTCTGACTCACCATGTCTGACTCACCGTGTCTGACTCACCGTGTCTGACTCACCGCGTCTCTCACCGTGTCTCTCACCGTGTCTCTCACCGTGTCTCTCACCGTGTCTGACTCACCGTGTCTGACTCACCGTGTCTCTCACCGTGTCTCTCATCGTGTCTGACTCACCGTGTCTGACTCACCGTGTCTCTCACCGTGTCTCTCACCGTGTCTGACTCACCGTGTCTGACTCACCGCGTCTCTCATCGTGTCTGATTCACCGTGTCTGACTCACCGTGTCTCTCACCGTGTCTGACTCACCGTGTCTGACTCACCGTGTCTGACTCACCGTGTCTCTCACCGTGTCTGACTCACCGTGTGCCACTCACCTTGTCTCTTACCGTGTCTGACTCACCGTGTCTGACTCACCGTGTCCCTCACCGTGTCTGACTCACCGTGTCTGACTCACCGTGTCTGACTCACCGTGTCTGACTCACCACGTCTGACTCACCATGTCTGACTCACCGTGTCTGACTCACCGTGTCTGACTCACCGTGTCTGACTCACCGTGTCTGACTCACCGTGTCTTACTCACCGCGTCTGACTCACCGTGTCTGACTCACCGTGTCTGACTCACCGTGTCTGACTCACCGTGTCTGACTCACCGCGTCTCTCACCGTGTCTGACTCACCGTGTCTCTCACCGTGTCCGACTCACCGTGTCTGACTCACCGTGTCTGACTCACCGTGTCTGACTCACCGTGTCACTCACCATGTCTGACTCACCGTGTCTCTCACCGTGTCACTCACCGTGTCTGACTCACCATGTCTGACTCACCGTGTCTGACTCACCGTGTCTCTCACCGTGTCACTCACCGTGTCTCTCATCGTGTCTGAATCACCGTGTCTGACTCACCGCGTCTGACTCACCGTGTCTCTCACCGTGTCCCTCACCGTGTCTGACTCACCGTGTCTGACTCACCGTGTCTGACTCACCGTGTCTCTCACCGCGTCTGAATCACCGTGTCTGACTCACCGTGTCTGACTCACCGTGCCTCTCACCGTGTCTGACTCACCGTGTCTGACTCACCGTGTCTGACTCACCGCGTCTGACTCACCGTGTCTGACTCACCGTGTCTGACTCACCGTGTCTGACTCACCATGTCTGACTCACCGTGTCTGACTCACCATGTCTCTCACCGTGTCTGACTCACCGTGTCTGACTCACCGCGTCTGACTCACCATGTCTGACTTACCGCGTCTGACTCACCATGTCTGACTCACCGTGTCTGACTCACCGTGTCTCTCACCGTGTCTGACTCACCGTGTCTGACTCACCGCGTCTGACTCACCATGTCTGACTCACCGCGTCTGACTCACCGTGTCTGACTCACCGCGTCTGACTCACCGCGTCTGACTCACCGTGTCTGACTCACCGTGTCTGACTCACCGTGTCTGTCTCACCGCGTCTGACTCACCGTGTCTGACTCACCGTGTCTGACTCACCGCGTCTGACTCACCGTGTCTCTCACCGTGTCTGACTCACCGTGTCTGACTCACCGTGTCTGACTCACCGTGTCTCTCACCATGTCTCTCACCGTGTCTGACTCACCGTGTCTGACTCACCGTGTCTCTCACCGTGTCTGACTCACCGTGTGCCTCTCACCTTGTCTCTTACCGTGTCTGACTCATCGTGTCTGACTCACTGTGTCTGACTCACCGTGTCTGACTCACCGTGTCTGACTGACCGTGTCTGACTCACCGCGTCTGACTCACCGCGTCTGACTCACCGCGTCTGACTCACCGTGTCTGACTCACCGCGTCTGACTCACCGTGTCTGACTCACCGCGTCTGACTCACCATGTCTGACTCACCGCATCTGACTCACCATGTCTGACTCACCGTGTCTGACTCACCGTGTCTCTCACCGTGTCTGACTCACCATGTCTGACTCACCGTGTCTGACTCACCGTGCCTCTCACCGTGTCTGACTCACCGCGTCTGACTCACCGTGTCTCTCACCGTGTCTGACTCACCGTGTCTGACTCACCGTGTCTGACTCACCGTGTCTGACTCACCGTGTCTCTCACCATGTCTCTCACCGTGTCTGACTCACCGTGTCTGACTCACCGTGTCTCTCACCGTGTCTGACTCACCGTGTGCCTCTCACCTTGTCTCTTACCGTGTCTGACTCATCGTGTCTGACTCACTGTGTCTGACTCACCGTGTCTGACTCACCGTGTCTGACTGACCGTGTCTGACTCACCGCGTCTGACTCACCGCGTCTGACTCACCGCGTCTGACTCACCGTGTCTGACTCACCGCGTCTGACTCACCGTGTCTGACTCACCGCGTCTGACTCACCATGTCTGACTCACCGCATCTGACTCACCATGTCTGACTCACCGTGTCTGACTCACCGTGTCTCTCACCGTGTCTGACTCACCATGTCTGACTCACCGTGTCTGACTCACCGTGCCTCTCACCGTGTCTGACTCACCGCGTCTGACTCACCGTGTCTCTCACCGTGTCTGACTCACCGTGTCTGACTCACCGTGTCTGACTCACCGTGTCTGACTCACCGTGTCTCTCACCATGTCTCTCACCGTGTCTGACTCACCGTGTCTGACTCACCGTGTCTCTCACCGTGTCTGACTCACCGTGTGCCTCTCACCTTGTCTCTTACCGTGTCTGACTCATCGTGTCTGACTCACTGTGTCTGACTCACCGTGTCTGACTCACCGTGTCTGACTGACCGTGTCTGACTCACCGCGTCTGACTCACCGCGTCTGACTCACCGTGTCTGACTCACCGTGTCTGACTCACCGCGTCTCTCACCGCGTCTCTCACCGTGTCTCACTCACCATGTCTCTCACCGTGTCTGACTCACCGTGTCTGACTCACCGCGTCTGACTCACCGTGTCTGACTCACCGTGTCTGACTCACCGCGTCTGACTCACTGCGTCTGACTCACCGTGTCTCTCACCGTGTCTGACTCACCGCGTCTGACTCACCGCGTCTGACTCACCGCGTCTGACTCAGCTGGTGATGGAGTTCTGCGGTGCCGGCTCCGTCACCGACCTCATCAAGAACACGAAGGGGAACTCCCTGAAGGAGGAGTGGATCGCGTACGTGTGTCGCGAGATCCTTCGGGTGAGTCCGCTCATCGCTCGCTCACTCACCCGCCCACCCACTCACGCACCCACTCACTCACCCACCCACTCAATCACCCACTAACTCACCCACCCGCTCACTGACCCACCCACCCACTCACCCACCCACTCAATCACCCACTAACTCACCCACCCGCTCACCCACCCGCTCACTGACCCACCCACTCACTGACCCACTAACTCGCCCACTAACTCACCCACCCACTCACTCACCCACTCACTTGGTCCACTAACTCGCCCTCTAACTCACTCACCCACCCACTCACCCACCCACTCATGCACCCACTCATTGACCCACTCACTCACCCACCCACTCAATCACCCACCCGCTCACCCACCCGCTCACTGACCCACCCACTCACTCACCCACTCACTGACCGACTCACACACCCACTAACTCACCCACCCACTCACTCGCCCACTAACTCTCTCACCCACCCACTCACTGACCCACCCACTCACTGACCCACTAACTCACCCACTCACTCACCCACCCACTCACTGACCCACTAACTCACCCACCCACTCAACCGCCCACTCACTCACCCACCCACTCACTCACCCACCCACTCACTCACCCACTAACTCACCCACCCACCCACTCACTCACTCACCCACCCACTCACTCACCCACTAACTCACCCACCCACTCACTCACCCACTCACTCACTGACCCACTCACTCACCCACCCACTCACCCACTAACTCACCCAACCCACTCACGCACCCACTCACTGACCCACCCGCTCACTGACTAACTCGCCCACTCATCCACCCGCTCACTCACCCGCTCACTCACCCACCCACTCACTCACCCACCCACCCACTCACCCACCCACCCACTCACCCACTCAATCACCCACTCACTCACCCACCCACTCCCTCATTCACCCACTCATTCACCCACTCACGCACGCACTCGCTCACTCACCCGCTCGCTCACCCAGCCACTCACCCACTCACTCATCCACATACTTGAGTAGTGGACTATGTACGTATGCATGTGGACGTGTGTTTGTCTACACGACTAGGCCTCAAATGAGTACCTGGTGTAGCTGTGGTGGTGTAGTAAACATCGCCACTGGGGAGACAAAGGCGGCCGGGCGTGGTGCTGGCCACCCACCCCCTCGTGTGCCACAGTGCCGGTAGCCTTCATAGGTGCTGCTACTCGCTACCAACAGCACTTGCCCCAGCAGTCTGTAGAGGCTACACGGGGGACCTTTGTCTGTGTCTACCTTCATAGGTGCTGCTGCTACTCGCTACCAACACCACTTGCCCCAGCAGTCTGTAGAGGCTACACGGGGGATCTTTGTCTGTATCTACCTTCATAGCTGCTGCTACTCGCTACTAACAGCACTTACCCCAGCAGCCTGTAGAGGCTACACGGGGGACCTTTGTCTGTGTCTACCTTCATAGCTGCTGCTGCTGCTACTCGCTACCAACAGCACTTGCCCCAGCAGTCTGCAGAGGCTACACGGGGGACCTTTGTCTTTTGTGTGTTGTGCGCATTGCAGGGCCTGTCTCACCTTCACCAGCACAAGGTGATCCATCGCGACATCAAGGGTCAGAACGTGCTGCTCACGGAGAACGCCGAGGTCAAGCTGGGTACGTGCACCCACGCACACACACACGCACACACACACACGCACACACACACACGCACACACACACACGCACACACACACACACACACGCATGTACACATGCACACACACACGCACGCAACAACAACAACCGCCATTCACCACTAAGTGGCGGTGACGTCACCACGACGCTTGTGCCAGGCCATGTGCACCCTGAGGCTACCACGTGAAGCGTCGAACGCCCGCTGGCAGGAGGTCACGGGGCAGACCCTAGCAGGTGCCACGGGTCGACTGACTGAGATGACTGAGATGACTGGCTGATGCACCACCTGTGCCCCCTACTGTGCCAACCTACTGTGCTTTAGCCACCCGGCGCTCCGCTCGTTGTTGTGAGCGTCGCTCCTCCGCCCTCCGTTGTTGCTGGAGGGCGACTGCCTCCAACTGCCCAGTAGCGTCCTTCACGAGCCTCCTCCACAGAGGCCGATCTTGACACCGCTGGTACCAGTCATCGGCAAGTCGACTCAGCTCCACGTCCTCCTGTACCACATCACCCCATCTCTTCTCTAGCCCGTGCCACGCCCGCTTAGCCCCCTCGATCAGGATGGATCGTAGGCAGGCCAACCTAAATGTTTCTAACCGGCGAAGATGTTCCATTAGGGGGGTCTACGTTTCGCAAGTGTAGAGAAAGGAGGGAATGACCGTGGCCGAGAAGACCTGAAGCTTAGTGCGGAGCGACAGACCAGGTAGCTTCCACACAGCATTACGCAACCGATGAAAAGATATTGCCGCTCGACTGATTCGGAGTGAGACCTCTGCTGTTAAACTGGAGCCGGTCATAAGCACACTGCCCAGGTATGGGAAACTCTCCACTCTCTCCACAACTGCCCCATCACCGATTGGGAGTTGTGGGGGTTGAGTGTCCGATGGTACAAAATACCCAGGCAGGTGCTTAGTTTTGGTGGGGCTGATGGTAAGGCCCCACCTCTTAGTGGCACGCTCCAGTCTCAGCAGCAGCGTCTCCAACTCCTCCTCTGAATGAGCAGCTATTACCAAATCATCAGCATACATAACGTGGTTGAGCAATAGGGAGCCATCCCTTGACCGCACCCGGGCATCGATCAGCCTCCCATTATATCTGTACCATATTGAGATTCCCCCGGTACATCTATTGAAGGCTTCACGAACTACGTGGTCAAAATAAATGTTAAATAATGTGGGAACCAGAGGACATCCCTGTCGCACCCCAAGGTGTACAGGGAATGGCTCTGACTCCCGGCCACGTAGTTTTACCTGGGCCCGCTCACTATCATGAAGGTCCTTAATGATCGTGAGCAGAGGGTCAGGGACTCCAAAAGCACGAAGAACAACCCAGAGCCCAGGCTTACTGATGGTATCATAGGTCTTGACCAGGTCAATAACACGCACACACACACGCACACACACGCACACACACGCACGCACGCACACGCACACACACACACACACGCACGCACACAAGGACACAGATCCCCCATATAGCCTTTACAGACTGTAGGGGCAAGTGCTTTTAGCGAGCACCTATGAAAGCCAGAACGGCACACGAGGCGGTGGGTGGCCAGCACCACGCCCGACCGCCTTTGTCTCCCCAGTGGCGATGTTTACTGAGCCACCGTTATACCAGGTAACTAATTTGAGGCTGAGTCGACCTAGTGGAGGCCCGGTTCAGATAATCGTCACCAGTGTTGGCCGTGAGCGGGAATCGAAGTCGGGTCTCCGGGTTCGTAGCGCAGTGTAGCGCTAACCGCTACACTACCGCTCCCCACACAGACACACGCACAGACACACGCACAGACACACACACACACACGCACAGACACACGCACAGACACACGCACAGACACACGCACAGACACACGCACAGACACACACACACACACAAACACACACACAGACACAGACACACACAGACACACACACAAACACACACACAGACACACACACACACACAGATACACACACAGACACACACACAAACACACACACAGACACACACACACACACACAAACACACACACAGACACACACACAGACACACACACACAGACACACACACACACGCACGCACAATAACTTCCCCCCCTTCCCTACGCTCGGTGACCTTTGCCACCGCTCGGTGAACCCTGCGTGACCCCCCCCACCGCGCTGACCTCGTACGCTCGTGACCGGTCTGCGCCTGCGGTGGTGCCGTGGTGGTGGTGGTGCCGTGCTGGTGGTGCCGTGCTGGTGGTGCCGTGCTGGTGGTGCCGTGCTGGTGGTGGTGCCGTGGTGATGGTGGTGGTGCCGTGGTGGTGGTGGTGGTGCCGTGGTGGTGGCGGTGCAGTGGACTTTGGGGTGAGCGCCCAGCTGGACCGCACCATCGGCCGCCGTAACACGTTCATCGGCACGCCCTACTGGATGGCACCCGAGGTGATCGCCTGCGACGAGAACCCCGACGCCACCTACGACTACCGGGTAACTCGCCAGCACCGCCGCCACTCGCCAACACCGCCACTCGCCAACACCGCCGCCACTCACCAACACCGCCACTCAGCAACACCGCCACCACTCGCCAACACCGCCGCCACTCACCAACACCGCCACCACTCGCCAACACCGCCGCCACTCACCAACACCGCCGCCACTCACCAACACCGCCACTCAGCAACACCGCCGCCACTCACCAACACCGCCGCCACTCACCAACACCGCCACTCAGCAACACCGCCACCACTCACCAACACCGCCGCCACTCACCAACACCGCCACCACTCGCCAACACCGCCACCACTCGCCAACACCGCCGCCACTCACCAACACCGCCGCCACTCACCAACACCGCCACTCAGCAACACCGCCACCACTCGCCAACACCGCCGCCACTCGCCAACACCGCCACCACTCACCAACACCGCCACTCACCACTACCACTCACCACTACCACTCACCAACACCGCCACTCACCAACACCGCCACTCACCACTACCACTCACCAACACCGCCACTCACCAACACCACCACTCACCAACACCGCCACTCACCAACACCGCCACTCACCAACACCGCTACTCACCAACACCGCCGCCACTCGCCAGCACCGCCACTCACCAACACCGCCGCCACTCACCACTACCACTCACCAACACCGCCACTCACCAACACCGCCACTCACCAACACCGCCACTCACCAACACCGCCACTCACCAACACCGCTGCTACTCACCAACACCACCACTCACCAACACCGCCACTCACCAACACCGCCACTCACCACCACCGTTACTCACCTCTACCACTCACCACCACCGCCACTCACCAACACCGCCGCCACTCACCACCACCGCTACTCACCACCACCGCTACTCAGCAACACCGCCACTCAGCATCACCGCCACTCACCACGTCCACTCACCACAAACTGCCACTCACCAACACCACCGCTACTCACCTCTACCACTCACCACCACTGCCACTCACCACCACCGCTACTCAGCAACACCGCTACTCACCACCACCGCCACTCACCACCGCCGCCACTCACCAACACCGCCGCCACTCGCCAACACCGCCACTCACCACCACCGCCACTCACCTATACCACTCACCACCACCGCCGCCACTCACCAACACCGCTGCTCACCAACACCGCCACTCACCACCACCGCTACTCACCACCACCGCTACTCACCAACACCACCGCTACTCACCAACACCGCCACTCACCAACACCACTACTCACCACCACCACTACTCACCAACACCACCACTCACCAACACCGCCGCTACTCACCACCACCGCTACTCACCAACACTGCCACTCACCACCACCGCCACTCACCAACACCGCCACTCACCAACACCACTACTCACCACCACCACTACTCACCACCACCGCTACTCACCAACACCGCCACTCACCACCACCACCACTCACCTCTACCGCTACTCACCAACACCACCACTCACCAACACCGCCACTCACCAACACCGTCGCCACTCACCAACACCGTCACTCACCAACACCGCCACTCACCAACACCGCCACTCACCAACACCGCCACTCACCACCACCGCCACTCACCTCTACCACTCACCACCACCACTACTCACATCTACCACTCACCACCACCGCTACTCACCACCACCGCCACTCACCACCGCCACTCACCAACACCGCCACTCACCAACACCGCCACTCACCACCACCGCCACTCACCTCTACCACTCACCACCACCACTACTCACATCTACCACTCACCACCACCGCTACTCACCACCACCGCCACTCACCTCTACCACTCACCACCACCGCCACTCACATCTATTACTCACCACCACCGCTACTCACCACCACCGCCACTACTCACCACCACCGCCACTCACCACCACCGCAACTCACCCAGTCACACTAACGAGCTCTGTCTCCGTGTCTCTCCGTGTGTCTCTGTCTCCGTGTCTCTCTGTGTCTCCCCGTGTCTCTCCGTGTCTCTCCGTGTCCTCTCCGTGTGTCTCTGTCTCCGTGTCTCTCTGTCTCCCCGTGTCTCCCCGTGTCTCTCCGTGTGTCTCCGTGTCTCGCCTTGTCTCCCCGTGTCTCCGTGTCTCTGTGTGTCTCTGTGTGTCTCTCCGTGTCTCTCATGTCTCCCTGTCTCCGTGTCTCCCCAACAGAGTGACCTCTGGTCTCTGGGAATCACAGCCATTGAGATGGCCGAAGGCGCTCCCCGTGAGTATGGCGGTGGTGGTGGTGGTGTTGGTGGCGGTGGTGGTGATGGTGACGATGGTGGTGGTGGCGGTGGTGGTGGTGGTGGTGGTGGCGGTGGCGGTGTTGGTGGTGGTGGCGGTGGTGGTGGTGGCGGCGGTGGTGGTGGTGTTGGTGGCAATGGTGGTGGCGGTGGTGGCAGTGGTGGCAGTGGTGGTGGTGGCGGCGTTTGATGGTGGTCGCGGTGGTGGTGGCGGTGGTGGCGGTGGGGGTGGTGGCGATGGCGGCGCTGATGGTGGTGGCTGAGGTGGCGGTGGTGATCACATTGCTATTGTTGCTGTTGACGCTGTGGTAATGATGATACTGTTGATGGTGATGCTGTTGTTGATGATGATGTTGTTGATGTTGCAGCACTGTGTGATATGCACCCAATGAGGGCTCTCTTCCTCATCCCTCGCAACCCTCCGCCTCGCCTCAAATCCAAGAAATGGTAACGCACACGCAGACTCACTCACACACACTCACACACACACTCACTGACTCGTACACACACAGACTTGCACACACACACAGACGCACACACACGCAGACGCACACACACACAGACACTCACACAGACACTCACACAGACACAGAAACACACACAGAAACTCACACACAGACACACAGACACACACACACAGAAACACACACACAGACACTCACACAGAGACTCACATACACACACAGACACACACACAAAGACACACACACACAGACACTCACACACACAGAAACACACACACAGACACACAGACACACACACACAGAAACACACACACAGACACTCACACAGAGACTCACATACACACACACAGACACACACACACACAAAGACACACACACACAGACACTCACAGACACTCACACACACAGAAACACACACACACTCACACACAGACACACAGACACACACACACAGACACTCACACACACAGACGCACACACACACTCACACACACACAGACACTCACACATAGACTCGCACACACAGAGACACTCACACACACTCACACAGAGACTCACACACACACAGACACTCACACACACACAGACACTCACACAGAGACTCACACACACACAGACACTCACACAGAGACACTCACACAGACACTCACAAAGACACTCACACACAGACACTCACACACACAGACACTCACAAAGACACTCACACACACACACTCACACACACACAGACACTCACACAGACACACACACACACAGACACACACACAGACACTCACAAAGACACTCACACACACAAACACTCACACACAGACACACACACACACAGACACTCACACACACAAACACTCACACACACTCACACACACACACAGACACACACACACAGACACACACTAACACACACAGAGACACTCGCACACACAGACACTCGCGCACACACACACACACAGACACTCACACAGAGACTCACACACACACACACAGACACTCACACACAGACAGACACTCACACACAGACACACACACACACACAGACACACACACACAGACACACACACTATCACACAGAGACTCACACACACACAGACACACACACACAGACACACACACACACACAGACACTCACACACAGACACACACACACACAGACACTCACACACACAGACACACACACACACACAGACACACACACACAGACACACACACTATCACACAGAGACTCACACACACACAGACACTCACACACAGACACACACACACACAGACACTCACACACAGACACACAAACACACAAACACTCACACACAGACACACACACTCACACACAGACACACACTCACACACACAGACACACACACACACACTAACACACAGAGGCTCCCTCCCCCTCCCTCCCGCGCCAGGTCCAAGAAGTTCCAGAGCTTCATGGAGAGTTGCCTGGTGAAGAACTACGTGCAGCGTCCACACACGGAGATCCTGCTCAAGCACCCCTTCATCCGTGAGCAGCCCACGGAGCGCCAGGTGCGGATCCAGCTCAAGGACCACATCGACCGCACAAAGAAGAAACGCGGAGAGAAGGGTGAGAAGCTCGCCGCTCACCGCTCACCGCTCGCCGCTCACCGCTCACCGCTCACCGCGCCTCTCACCGCGGCGTGCACCGCTCACCGCTCACCACGCTACCACCCGCACCGCACTACCCACACGCAACAACAACCTCCAGGACAAAGGATCCCCCCGTGTAGCCTCAACAGACTGCTGGGGCAAGTGCTGTTAGTAGCGAGTAGCAGCAGCTATGAAGGTAGACACAGACAAAGGTCCCCCGTGTAGCCTCTACACACTGCTGGGGCAAGTGCTGTTAGTAGCGAGTAGCAGCAGCAGCTATGAAGGTAGACACAGACAAAGGTCCCCCCGTGTAGCCTCTACACACTGCTGGGGCAAGTGCTGTTAGTAGCGAGTAGCAGCAGCAGCTATGAAGGTAGACACAGACAAAGGTCCCCCGTATAGCCTCTACAGACTGTAGGGGCAAGTGCTGTTAGCGAGCACCTATGAAGGCCGGAATGGTACACGAGGGGGTGGGTGGCCAGCACCACGCCCGACCGCCTTTGTCTCCCTAGTGGCAATGTTTACACACCGCACCAGGTACTCATTTGAGGCTGAGTCGACCTAGGGGAGGCCCAGGACCGGGTTCAGATAATCGTCACTGGTGTTGGCCGTGAGCGGGAATCAAACCCGGGTCGCCAGGTTCATAGCGCAGCGTAGCGCTAACCGTTACACTATCGCTCCCCACACACACACACATACACACACACACGTACACACACACACACACGTACCCACACACACGTACCCACACACACGTACACACACACATACACACACACATACACACACACGTACACACGTATACACACACACACATACACACACACATACACACACACATACACACACACACGTACGCACACATACGCACACATACGCACACATACACACATGTACACACACACACATACACACATGTACACACACACGTACACACACACGTACACACACACACGTACACACACATACACACACTCCGCTCCTGACACACTGCTGTATTCACACACCGCGTGGTGGTGGTGGTGGTTGTGGTTGTTGTTGTGGTTGTTGTTGGTGCGGTGGTGGTGGTGGCACACCTGGTGTGTATTGAAGCGGTGCTGTAGCACCGCCTGCCGCGTTGGTGCCCGTGGTGTTGGTGCCCGTGGTGTTGGTGCCCGTGGTGTTGGTGCGTTTGTGCCCGTGCGATGTGCCCGTGCCATGTGCCCGTGCCATGTGACCGTGCCATGTGACCGTGCCATGTGCCCGTGCCATGTGCCCGTGCGATGTGCCCGTGCCATGTGCCCGTGCCATGTGACCGTGCCATGTGAACGTGCCATGTGACCGTGCCATGTGACCGTGCCATGTGCCCGTGCCATGTGACCGTGCCATGTGACCGTGCCATGTGACCGTGCCATGTGCCCGTGCCATGTGACCGTGCCATGTGAACGTGCCATGTGACCGTGCCATGTGACCGTGCCATGTGCCCGTGCCATGTGACGGTGCGTTGTGCCATGTGACCGTGCCATGTGCCCGTGCCATGTGACCGTGCCATGTGCCCGTGCCATGTGACCGTGCCATGTGACGGTGCGTTGTGCCATGTGACCGTGCCATGTGCCCGTGCCATGTGACCGTGCCATGTGACCGTGCCATGTGACCGTGCCATGTGACCGTGCCATGTGCCCGTGCCATGTGACCGTGCCATGTGACGGTGCGTTGTGCCATGTGACCGTGCCATGTGACCGTGCCATGTGCCCGTGCCATGTGACCGTGCCATGTGACCGTGCCATGTGACCGTGCCATGTGACCGTGCCATGTACCCGTGCCATGTGACCGTGCCATGTGACCGTGCCATGTGACCGTGCCATGTGACCGTGCCATGTGACCGCGTGCAGAGGAGACGGAGTATGAGTACAGTGGCAGTGAGGACGAGGATAACGACCCCGGCAACCAGGAGGGGGAGCCCAGGTGAGGAGGAGCCGTGTGCATGCGTGTGCGTGCGTGTGTGTGTGTGTGTGTGCGTGTGTGTGTGTGCGTGTACGTGCGTGTGTGTGCGTGTGTGCATGCGCGTGCGTGTGCGTGCGTGTGCGTGCGTGAGTGTGCGTGCATGTGCATATCAGTCAGTCGACCCGTGGCACCTGCTGGGTCTGCCCCGTGACCCCCTGCCAGCGGGCGTTCGACACTCCACGTGGCCTCAGGGTGCACATAGCCTGGCACAAGCGTCGTGGTGACGTCACCGCCACTTAGTGGCGAATGGCGGTTGTTGTGCGTGTGCGTGCGTGTGTGCGTGCGTGTGTACATGCGCGTGTGTGTGTGTGTGTCTGTAGGTGTGTGGGGAGCGGTGGTGCAGCTGTTAGCGCTACGAACCCGGCGACACGGGTTCGATTCCCGCTCACGGCCAACACCGGCGGTGACGATTATCTGAACCGGTCCTGGGCCTCCCCTAGATCGACTCGGCTTCAAATGAGTAGCTGGTGTAGCGGTGGTGGTGTAGTAAACATCGCCACTGGGGAGACAAAGGCGGCCGGGCGTGGTGCTGGTAGCCACCCACCCCCTCGTGTGCCGTGCCGGCCTTCATAGGCGCTGCTCGCTAACAGCACTTGCCCCTACAGTCTGTAGAGGCTACACGGGGGATCTTTGTCTTTGCAGTGTGTACATTGTGTGTGTTGTGTTGTCCCAGTGTGTGTGTGTGTATCGTGTTGTTGTGTCGTGTCTCATCGCCTGTGTTGCTGATTGTGCCTTACCGCGTGTGTGTGTGTGGTGTGTGTGTGTGGTGTGCGTGTGTCACGTGTTGTGGTGTCTGTGTGTGTGGTGTGTGTGTGGTGTGTGTGGTGTGTGTGTGTGTTGTTGTGTGTCATGTGTGTGTGTCGTGTGTGTGTGTGCCGTGTGTGTGTGTGGTGTGCGTGTGGTGTGTGCGTGTGTGTGTTGTGTGTGTGGTGTGTGGTGTGTGTGTGTCGTGTGTGTGTGTGTTGTTGTGGTGTGTGTGTGTGTGGTGTGTGTGTGTGGTGTGGTGTGTGTGTGTGGTGTGTGTGTGTGGTGTGGTGTGTGTGTGGTGTGTGTGTGGTGTGTGTGTGTGGTGTGTGTGTGGTGTGTGTGGTGTGTGGTGTGTGTGTGTGGTGTGTGTGTGGTGTGTGTGGTGTGTGTGGTGTGTGTGTGTGTGTGGTGTGTGTGTGGTGTGTGTGTGGTGTTGTGTGTGTGGTGTGTGTGTGGTGTGTGTGTGTGTGTGTGGTGTGTGTGGTGTGTGTGTGTGTGTGGTGTTGTGTGTGTGTGTGGTGTTGTGTGTGTGTGTGGTGTGTGTGTGGTGTGTGTGTGGTGTGTGTGTGGTGTGTGTGTGTGGTGTGTGTGTGGTGTGTGTGTGGTGTTGTGTGTGGTGTGTGTGTGGTGTGTGCGTGTGTGTGGTGTGTGTGTGGTGTGTGTGTGTGTGGTGTGTGTGGTGTGTGTGTGTGTGTGGTGTTGTGTGTGTGGTGTGTGTGTGGTGTGTGTGTGTGGTGTGTGTGTGTGTGTGGTGTTGTGTGTGTGGTGTGTGCCTCGTCTCAGCTCGATCGTGAACATGCCGGGAGAGTCGACGCTTCGGAGAGACTTCCTGCGTCTGCAGAAGGAGAAGGTGACACGACACCCCATGACACTACACCACGTGACACTACACCCCCGTGACACTACACCCCGTGACACTACACCATGACACCGCACCACGTGACACCGCAACCCCGTGACACCGCCACCCCGTGACACCGCCACCCCGTTGCCCCCCCCGCCGCAGGAGAACTCCGAGGCGCAGCGGCGTCAGCAGCAGCTGATGCAGGCGGCGCAGGAGCGGCACAAGCAGCAGCAGATGCTGGCGGAGCGGCACAAGCGCATCGAGCAGGAGCGTGAGCAGCGGCGGCGCCTCGAGGAGGTGAGGGACTGGCGCTCGGCGGGGCGCGGAGGGCACAACGCTGTAGCCTGAGCTACAGCCGCTGTAGTACAGCCGCTGTAGCCTGAGCTACAGCCGCTGTAGTACAGCCGCTGTAGCCTGAGCTACAGCCGCTGTAGTACAGGCCGTGGTACAGGCTGTAGTGCAGCCGCTGTAGCCTGAGCTGCAGCCGCTGTAGTGCAGGCCGTGGTACAGGCTGTAGTGCAGCCGCTGTAGCCTGAGCTACAGCCGCTGTAGCCTGAGCTACAGTGGCTGTAGTGCAGCCGCTGTAGCCTGAGCTACAGTGGCTGTAGTGCAGCCGCTGTAGCCTGAGCTACAGCCGCTGTAGTGCAGCCGCTGTAGCCTGATCTGCAGCCGCTGTACTGCAACCGCTGTAGCCTGAGCTGCAGCCGCTGTAGTGCAGCCGCTGTAGCCTGAGCTACAGTCGCTGTAGTGCAGGCCGTGGTACAGGCTGTAGTGCAGCCGCTGTAGCCTGAGCTACAGCCGCTGTAGCCTGAGCTGCAGCCGCTGTAGTGCAGCCGCTGTAGCCTGAGCTACAGTCGCTGTAGTGCAGCCGCTGTAGCCTGAGCTGCAGTCGCTGTAGTGCAGCCGCTGTAGCCTGAGCTACAGTCGCTGTAGTGCAGCCGCTGTAGCCTGAGCTACAGTCGCTGTAGTGCAGCCGCTGTAGCCTGAGCTACAGTCGCTGTAGTGCAGGCCGTAATACAGGCTGTAGTACAGTCTAATAGTACAGTCTGTAGTATAGACTGTTGTAGGGTCTGTAGTACAGACTGTGGTACAGTCTGTACTACAGTCTGTAGTACAGGCTGTAGTACAGACCGTGGTACAGGCTGTTGTACAGTCTGTAGTACACGCTGTAGTACAGACCGTGGTACAGGCTGTTGTACAGTCTGTTGTACAGACTGCACTACAGCCACTGTAGCCTGAGCTACAGTGGCTGTAGTGCAGTCCGTGGTACAGTCTGTAGTACAGTCTAGTAGTACAGTCTGTAGTATAGACTGTTGTAGGGTCTGTTGTACAGTCTGTAGTACAGTCTCTATAATACAGTCTGCACTGTAGTCTGTAATACAGTCCCCCCCCCCGACCCCCCCCCCCCACCCCCCATTATCACGGCCTACCCATAGCCACCATTGTCTGCCCTTGAGCCATCACGTGTGCTGATGATTGTACTCAGGTGTGCTGATGATTGTACTCAGGTGTGCTGATGATTGTACTCAGGTGTGCTGATGATTGTACTCAGGTGTGCTGATGATTGTACTCACGTGTGCTGATGATTGTACTCACGTGTGCTGATGATTGTACTCACGTGTGCTGATGATTGTACTCACGTGTGCTGATGATTGTACTCACGTGTGCTGATGATTGTAGTCACGTGTGCTTGTAATTGTTGATGTGTCATTGTAATCACGTGTGTACGTGTCTGTAATCCATTGTTATCACGTGTGTGCTGACCAACATCCTGTGTGTGTGTGAGCTGATTGTGATCACGTGTGTCTGTGCGGACCAATCACCTTGTGCGCGGGCCGTCCTGATCGCAATCAACCGCGTGATTGCGATCATGACGCGCGCGTGATTGCGACCATGACGCGCGCGTGATTGCGATCATGACGCGCACGTGATTGCGATCATGACGCGCGCGTGATTGCGATCATGACGCGCGCGTGATTGCGATCATGACGCGCGCGTGATTGCGATCATGACGCGCGCGTGATTGCGATCATGACGCGCGCGTGATTGCGATCATGACGCGCGCGTGATTGCGATCATGACGCGCGCGTGATTGCGATCATGACGAGCGCGTGATTGCGATCATGACGCGCGCGTGATTGCGATCATGACGCCTGTGCTACGCGCCCCATTCCGCTCCACTCCATTCCTCCGTCTCGTCTCCTCGTTCCTGCTTCCATGGAAACGCGACTTCCACTCCTGGTTTTCCCGTGTCCGCGTCAATCCCAACTCCCGGATCCACCTCCTCCTCGATCCGCTTCAGCGTTTTCCCTCTGCCCGCTCCGCTCGGACGGTTTCTTCCCAGATTTTCCTCACGCCCTTTGTGATTGTTCACGCAATCGGGTTTTTTTTTCAAAATCGTTTCGCGACGACAAAATTTAGTTGTTACGTTGTTTTAAAAAAAAAGAAAAATTCGTTCAGTGTTATACAGATGAATTTAATTAGGCATTTTAAATGGGGTTTTTAAAAAATATATATGCTGAAATCGGTTTTACACGAATCAGGCGTTCGCGAACAATGTCATCCACAATACAGTTTTTTCTTGGGTGAGATCACGTAAATAGAGATGTGTCGTGAAACCCGCCACCACCCGACACAGCCAATCAGTAAGAGGGTTGGTCACGTAAACAGAACGTGGCCAATTCGTTACTAGTACAGCACTAGTGTATAGTGTAGTGTATAGTGTAGTGTATAGTGTAGTGTGTGTAGGTTATAATGTAGTGTAGTGTATACAGTGTAATGTGTAGTGTAGTGTATAGTGTAGTGTATAGTGTAGTGTATAGTGTAGTGTGTGTAGGTTATAATGTAGTGTAGTGTGTACAGTGTAATGTGTGTTGTAGTGTATAGTGTAGTGTATAATGTAGTGTAGTGTATAGCAGTGTTTAGGTGTGTAGTGTATAGTATAGTGTAGTGTATAGTGTAGTGTATAGTAGTGTAGTGTATAGTAGTGTATAGTGTAGTGTATAGTGTAGTGTGTAGTGTAGTGTATAGTGTAGTGTATAGTGTAGTGTATAGTGTAGTGTATAGTGTAGTGTATAGTAGTGTAGTGTATATTGTATAATGTAGTGTATAGTGTAGTGTATAGTGTATAATGTAGTGTATAGTGTAGTGTATAGTGTATAATGTAGTGTATAGTGTAGTGTATAGTAGTGTAGTGTATAGTGTAGTGTATAGTAGTGTAGTGTGTAGGGTAGTGTATAGTAGTGTAGTGTGTAGGGTATAGTGTAGACACACGTGTTAAAAAACGTCACAGCTTGAGCCGCAGTTCGATTCGAGCACGGCTCAAGCCGCGACATCTCGAATGCCAAACATCTGCGGCCGCCAAAGCGAAACGGCGTCGCCGCGCGACTTTCCGGCCCTCAAGACGACGATTTTGCGTGGGTCGGAGTGAGCCCGAGACCCTCGACGCCGATTGGCTCCCTCCCGCGTTGACATCATCCGCCCCGTCGCGGATTCGTCTTCGCCTTCCGGCGGCGCCATCGGTGCACGGACGTTGGCGGTTCGCTCTGCGGCCACGTCACTCGGACGGCCCTGGTGGACGTCGAGTGGCCCTGGTGGACGTCGAGTGGCCCTGGTAGACGGCAGCGGCCCTGGTAGACGTCGAGTGGCCCTGGTAGACGGCGGTGGCCCTGGTAAACGTCAGCGGCACGTGCGGCAAGTCGGCGAAGCGTAGCCCCCGCGCGCGTGGCAAGCAAGCAAGCGCCGCCGGTAGGCGTGCGGTGGGAGTCGGGAGCGGGCACGGGAGATGAGCGGGATGCAGCGTGCGCACGCGAGGCACGGAGCGTGTACACACACACACACGCAGTGTACACACACACACACACGCTGAGTGTACACACACACACACACGTAGTGTACACACACACACGCTGAGTGTACACACACACACACGGAGTGTACACACACACACACGCTGAGTGTACACACACACACACGCAGTGTACACACACACACACACGCTGAGTGTACACACACACACACGCAGTGTACACACACACACACACGCACGCGGCGTGTGTACACACCATACACACACACACGGAGTGTACACACACACACACGCGGAGTGTACACACACACACACACACGGCGTGTACACACACACACGCGGAGTGTACACACACACACGCGGAGTGTACACACGGCGTGTACACACACACGCGGCGTGTACACACACCGTACACACACACACACACGGAGTGTACACACACCGTACACACACACACACACACGGCGTGTACACACACACACCGTACACACGCACACACGGCGTGTACACGCACGCGCACACACGCGTGGTGGTGGTGGTGGTGGTGGTGGCGGTGGTGGCGGCGGCGGTGGTGGTGGCGGTGGCGGTGGTGGTGGTGGCGGTGGTGGTGGTGGTGACGGCGACGGCGGCGGCGTTGTAGAGGCAGAGGCGTGACCGGGAGCTGAGGAGGGAGCAGCAGAGGAGGGAGGAGGAGGAGGAACTGCGGCGGATGGAGTTGGAGCGCCGGCGCCGAGAAGAGGAGGAGCGGCGTATCGCTGAGCGCGAGCAGCAGGTCCGGCCGGGCTCACCGACTCGAAGGGTCATGGGGTCATAGGGTCATGGGGTCACCGGGTCATAGGATCACAGGATCACCGGGTCATAGGGTCACGTGGTCATAGGGTCACATGGTCATAGGGTCATAGGCTTACCGAGTCATAGGGTCACCGGCTCACTGGCTCATCGGGTCATAGGGTCATCGGGTCATAGGGTCACCCAGTCATAGGGTCATATGGTCACCGAGTCATAGGGTCATCGGGTCATAGGGTCACCGAGTCATAGGGTCATCGGGTCATAGGGTCACCGAGTCATAGGGTCATCGGGTCATAGGGTCACCGAGTCATAGTGTCATCGGGTTATAGGGTCATAGGGTCACCGGGTTATAGGGTCACCGAGTCACCAAGTCATAGGGTCGCTGCTGACTCACCGAATGATAGGGTCATAGGGTGATAGGGTTGCCGGCTCACCGAGTCACGGTCACCGGCTCACAGGGTCATAGGGTCACGGGTCATAGGGTCACCGGGTCATAGGGTCACCGGCTCATAGGGTCACGGGTTATACGGTCACCGGCTCACAGGGTCATAGGGTCACGGGTCATAGGGTCACCGGCTCACCCAGTCACGGTCACCGGCTCACAGGGTCATAGGGTCACGGGTCATAGGGTCACCGGCTCACAAGGTCATAGGGTCACGGGTCACCGGCTCACAAGGTCATAGGGTCACCGGCTTACAGGGTCATAGGGTCACGGGTTATAGGGTCACCGGCTCACAAGGTCATAGGGTCACAGGCTCACAAGGTCATAGGGTCACCCGGCTCACAGGGTCACTGGCTCGCCGGGTCATAGGGTCACCGGCTCACAGGGTCACTAGGTCACAGGCTCAAGGTCATAGGGTCACGGGTCACTGGCTCACAAGGTCATAGGGTCACCGGCTCACAGGGTCACTGGCTCGCCGGGTCATAGGGTCACCAGCTCACAAGGTCACCGGCTCACCGGGTCACAGGGTCACCGGCTCACAGGGTCACCGGCTCACGGGGTCACCGGCTCACGGGGTCACCGGCTCACAGGGTCACCGGCTCACAGGGTCACCGGCTCACCGGGTCACAGGGTCACCGGCTCACAAGGTCACCGGCTCACAGGCTCACAGGGTCACCGGCTCACAGGGTCACCGGGTCACAGGGTCACCGGGTCACAGGGTGGTGTGCGCGGGAGGAGTGGCGCCGCGGTTAGCACGCTGCCGCTGAATTGGGCGGCACGTGACTCGGCGTGGCCACAGCTGCAGCGAGCGTGGAACTTGATGTGGTGTGCCGGGTGACATTAAGATCCGTGAGTGTGCGCGCGTGAGTGAGTGTGTGTGAGTGAGTGAGTGTGTGTGAGTGAGTGTGCATGAGTGTGAGTGAGTGAGTGGGCATGCGTGAGTGGGCGTGCGTGAGTGGGCGTGCGTGCGTGAGTGAGCGTGAGTGAGCGAGTGTGCGTGCGTGTGCATGAGTGAGTGTGAGTGTGTGAGTGCGTGAGTGAGCGTGAGTGAGTGTGAGTGTGTGTGCGTGTGTGCGTGAGCGTGAGTGAGCGTGAGCGTGAGTGAGTGAGTGTGCGTGAGTGAGTGAGTGAGCGTGAGTGTGCGTGAGCGAGTGAGTGAGTGTGAGTGAGTGAGCGTGAGTGTGCGTGAGTGAGTGAGCGTGAGTGAGTGAGTGAGCGTGCGTGAGTGAGTGAGTGAGCGTGAGTGAGTGAGTGAGCGTGAGTGAGTGAGTGTGCGTGAGTGAGTGAGCGTGCGTGAGTGAGTGAGCGAGTGAGTGAGTGTGAGTGAGTGAGCGTGAGTGAGCGTGAGTGAGTGAGTGAGCGTGAGTGAGTGAGTGTGCGTGAGTGAGTGAGCGCGAGTGAGTGAGTGTGAGTGAGTGTGCGTGAGTGAGCGTGAGTGTGCGTGAGTGAGCGTGAGTGAGTGTGCGTGAGTGAGTGAGTGTGCGTGAGTGAGTGTGTGTGAGTGAGTGAGCGTGCGTGCGTGAGTGAGTGAGCGTGAGTGAGTGAGTGTGCGTGCGTGAGTGAGCGAGTGAGCGTGAGTGAGTGTGCGTGAGTGTGTGTGAGTGTGCGTGAGCGTGCGTGAGTGAGAGTGAGTGAGTGAGTGAGCGTGAGTGTGAGTGAGTGAGTGGGCATGCGTGAGGGGGCGTGCGTGAGTGGGCGTGCGTGCGTGAGTGAGCGTGAGTGAGTGAGTGAGCGTGAGTGAGTGAGTGAGCGTGAGTGTGCGTGAGCGAGCGTGAGTGTGAGTGAGCGTGAGTGAGTGAGTGAGCGTGAGTGAGTGAGTGAGCGTGAGTGAGTGAGTGAGTGTGCGTGAGCGAGCGTGACTGTGCGTGAGTGAGCGTGAGTGAGTGAGCGTGAGTGAGTGTGTGCGTGCGTGAGTGAGTGTGCGTGAGTGAGCGTGCGTGAGTGTGAGTGAGTGAGCGTGCGTGAGTGAGTGAGCGAGTGAGCGTGAGTGAGTGAGTGAGTGGGCGTGCGTGAGTGTGCGTGAGTGAGTGTGCGTGAGTGTGCGTGAGTGAGTGTGAGTGAGTGTGCGTGAGTGAGCGTGCGTGAGTGAGCGTGCGTGAGTGAGTGAGTGAGCGAGCGTGAGTGAGCGTGCGTGAGTGAGTGAGCGAGTGAGTGAGCGAGTGTACGTACGTGAGTGTACGTGAGTGTACGTGAGTGTATGTGAGTGTACGTGAGTGTGCTTCCTTCCGCCGTGGGCGAGATGTTAGCAACCTCTCCTGCCATACGGGAGGTCGTGGGGGTTCACTCCCAGCACCCCACGTGGTTCGAGTCTCTCTCTCGTCTCTCTCCCTGTGGTCACGTGGATGTCATTCTCCGGGGGGTCCCCCCCCCCCCACCGCATCGTAGGGGGGCGGAGGGGTTACTGGATGCGGCTCGCCGGCACGAACCTAAGGCGTTTTGGTTGTGGTGGTTGTGGTGGTGGTGGTGGCGGTGGTGGTGGTGGTTGTGGTGGTGGTGGCGGTGGTGGTGGCGGTGACAACGCGATGGGTCTCACTATGGGCACTGCCTCTGTCTCTCCCCTCCCCCTCTCTCCTCCTCCTACACTGCCTGCCATGGATACATTCTCTGTCTGTGTGTGTGTCTGTCTGTGCGTGTGTGTGTGTCTGTGCGTGTGTCTGTGTGTCTGTGTGTGTGTCTCTATGTGTATCTCTGTGTGTCTCTGTGTGTGTGTCTGTGTGTGTGTCTGTGTGTGTCTGTGCGTGTGTGTCTCTGTCTGTGTGTCTCTGTGTATCTCTGTCTGTGTGTCTGTGTGTCTCTGTCTGTG